>NW_004567110.1:61184321-61185337 GCF_000260355.1 Condylura cristata | reverse complement strand
AAGAAAGAAAGAAAGAAAGAAAGAAAGAAAGAAAGAAAGAAAGAAAGAAAGAAAGAAAGAAAGAAAGAAAGAAAGAAAGAAAGAAAGAAATGAAGTCTTTGAAATCAATTGAACAGAAAAAACATTTTAAGGAAAAATAAACAGGAGTAGTATGGAAACAAGGGAATATGGTGATGATTCACAAGTGATATGGTGGAAGAACTATGGGAACCATAATGACATAAAAAATAGATGATATAAAAGTGAAAAAAATGTGCAAGATCTCTAGTCTGAAAAATAGAAATGTGAAACAGAATGAATAAAAGAACTAGCTGTACTATGTTTGCAAAAAATCGTAATACTATTCTCTTAGTAGTTTAACATGTAAACTTTATTGAACTTCAGATGGACTTAAAATTCTATTAGATACTACTTTTATAGCAATTGAGACACATGGGCCCTCCCTGGTGGCAATGGCTTAAAGTGCAGCACTATAAAGCTGCCCCCAACCACTATAGCAAGAGTCCCAACCCAGCCAAGGAGATGACCCACGTGGCGTGGAAGACTTCTCCTGAACCCCCATTGTTCCCTTCAGCAGGGTATTTCAAATCTGCCTGTTCTGCTCCCCTCTTTGTCTCTGGTGAAATTTCTCACTCCCCACCTCTAGCCTGTGCCCCAGTTCTTGTATGTATAAATAAATAAATCTTAAAAGAGAGAGAAAGAGATCCTTAAATTTATATATCAGAATTGTCGAATTAAAAAAAATCTTGAACTCAACATTCTTACACATTTTCAAAGAGCATTTAGATAAGTCATCCTGTCCGTGGTACCGTGGCAGCTCTAGGAAATTAATATAGAACTAACACAACCTCTAAGTGAGCAGCTAGTGCCCAGCCTTGTAGTTCAGACTTCTAGAATTGTCCTGTAATAGCTCAGCATCTCGAGGCCGTCTTTCTGCTCACTCATGTGAATGGGCTACGTGTGTGTGTGTGTGAGAATTATATATATATATATATATATACATACACACACACACA
>NW_004567110.1:61160621-61184159 GCF_000260355.1 Condylura cristata | reverse complement strand
CACTTTTTTTGTTTGTTTACATTTGTTTACTACTGCCACCCCGCCCCCCAGCCACCGAGGCAGTAGGGGCTGAAGCAGACTACCAGGTCCTTGCAGGGCAGGCCCAGGCAGTGCAATAAGTCACGCGAAGCAGCAGGAAGTCAAAGGTCTACACCGGATGCTGCTGGCGATGGGCAGCATGTGGTTGTGTCTATAGTGCAGCTGGAGGTTGCCAACCAGCATCTCTCATGTGCAGATTGCGTGCCTGGGGAGCAGGGAATACAGCTTGGTTGTCAGGATGACCAGGAGCTCCATGATGGCCGTCTTCACGTTCTCCAGTGAAGCACAGCAGACTGCCTTGCCTCCCTTCTCCAGCTTGGGGGGAGGAGGAGTCAGCAACAGAGAGCAGGCGATCACCTTCTCTGTGATGTCCAGCAGGCTGTTGGAGTGGGGCATGTGGTAGCACCCCGGCCAGGTCCACCAGCAGCTGGGTCATCAGCTTGCTCACCTGGTGGCCTCTGTCCTCGGCTGTGGGAGAGCTGCAAGATGACCAGGAATTGATGAGCTCTTCCTTATAGAATTGCTGGTTGATGCACAGCACAGAGGACAGCATGTTGAGCACCTTGATCAGAATGGCACTGCATGACTTCCTCCAGAAGAACATCAGCAACTACAGGTTGTGGACACAAGCGTCCTTGGCAGGTGGATGGAGTGGGCTCTGTAGGTGATTAAGTTCAGGAGGGAAGACACAGGCCTCTGGTTCTCACAGCTCTCGACAAGCTCAGAACATCTCTCCTGGGAGTCAGGAAACTTATTGTGGTATCAAAGCTCCTCTACCATGGTCAGCAAATCGTGGGAGATGGCCCTGAGCTCTGGCTGTCCAGGCACCACAGCTGCTGCAGCGGACATTCCATGATGTTTAGCAGGATTTCCAAGGTCACAGCCTGCAGCTCCCGCCAGCACTTCTTGACGAGCCTAGTGATAAACAGAATCTAGTAGGACACCATCTCCTTGAGGCAGGCAATGGCCTCGTACGACAACAGCAGCACAGTTGGGGAGTTCTTAAGAGTAGAGTCGGTGGGCACCCCAGCATGCCAGGACAAGGAAGAACATGGCCCGCTCAGCAGCGGGGTGTCCTCCATGTAAACTCTGTTCTCCATGGTGTGGCACATGTTGCAGATGGCACTGTGGTGGCGAGGTGTGTGCCCAGGAGGCTGCGCATCTGCTTCCAGCAGGGCTGGCAGAATTCCTTAATGTTGACCGGGAAGAACAGTGTAACAAGGAAGAGCTGGAGGCTTTCCGGCGGCAGGTGGTTGTATCAGACAAATGAGTCTGTTAAGGGGAAGGATGTCCTAAAGGAACTCTGCAGTCTTATGGACTCCACCCCCTACTCCAGCTTTCTGGACACTATCCCCTACTCCAGTGATTGGAAACTACAACTCCCAGCAGTACCAGGGAGAGAATTGCAAGGACCCAAAGGCGGAGCTAGCAGGAAGGAATTCTGGGACATTTGGGGGATAAATAGGGCACAATTGCATCTCTGCGCTCTCTCGCTTGGGAAGCAGCTCTCCTGACCTCGTGACTGTGTATTCAGTCAGCCTATTCCTTATCTTGTATCCCACTCTCTTTCCCTGGGTTGTTTCCTATTCCTTTCCCCTTTTGTAAATAAACCCGTTATTGACCCTTTTGTGTGCACCTGCAGCGTAACTGAATTGTAAGTGTGCAGGTGAGGCCCCACAGACAGGCAGCCCAGTTCACTCTGGGCTTCCCTGTAACATGTCCAGTACCTGCAGCGAGACCTGTATGTCCACGGTCTGGACACAACAAGCAGATCTTTCTTTCGGACAAAGCCCAGTTAGCCAGTGATGCTTCAGAGGCGGGCAACTCTGCCCACTGTCGGGTTCCTTGCACCATGGACCTTTAATTAGTGTTTATCATTAATAGTTGCAGATTAACAATCAAATATAATGGTATATTATGGGACATAAATAACTATATGTGAATGTGTGTGTGTATCTCTCATGATTTAATAATATAAACATATACAACATTTCACAGATTGTCATTTATGTTTCATACATAAATATGAATGTCCTTTGGTGGCCAGGCTCCATGTTCAACATGACATCTCTGGTTCAAAATGCACCTACTTCAAGTAATATAACTTTCAGAAGTTTTAATGAAAATATCAGCTTAAATCTTCTGTCTACTTTGCTGTTTTGAATATAGTTAATTAAGCAGAATTTTGTAGTTCTTATGGTGACCTTTCATTGCAGTTCATTCACTTTTATAATTTAAAGATTTTTTTAAATAATTTAACTTCCAATGCTTCTAAAATTCTGATATTAGGTTAAAACAAAAATTTTAAATTACATAAAGTGGTGATATACTACGAGAAACTGGCATGAAAGATGATGAAATGTTCATAGATGTGAAATATAAAATATTGATTCAGAATAGGACTTTAATTAAGCAAAGTTGTTTCTGTCTGATGCAATTAATGGACCATGCCTGTTGGGAAATATAGAGAAGGCAGGATACCAAAGAGAAATTACTAAATTCCTATTGAACAGAAATACATATGTATAAACTAAGTTTGGTTTCTGTTTTAATACTATGTGCTTTTTGACATTTCTAGTAACTTAGTGAGGAGCATATGTTATGCAAACTCTTATTTCACTTTCTTGGGATTCTGGTACTTAAAGTCACTTAGACACTCTTGTTTTATCAACTATCAAAGGGAACTGTTAATGCTTATTTTCTACTAAGCTCCCAAATTATGGTCAGGGTCAAAATGATTTGAACCTCTTTTTAGTCATATGTGTTTCCTGTGCTGAGAGATTTTTAGAATTGACTCAGATTGAAGGTGGCTCACATATCTATGCATGTCCATAGGCAACCCCCAAACCCCGGCCAAATAAGGAGAAGAAATTGATTTTTCATTGTTGACGTTGTAGATCAGTTTCTCTAGATAGGTAATGACAGAACGTATTGCTTTGTGGTGGGATGTGTGGGATAGGGAGACACACCTGAGATGGAGGTTGTCTTCTATTATACAAGATATGTGTCTGTAAGATTCAGTCAGGACCTTTTCTAATGACATAACCTACTTAATATGGTACAGGTTCTATGATTAACAGGTAACTATTTATATTCTTAATGATGTGATCTGGAACCTTAAATAAGAAATAAAATGTCTCCAATTTCACTAACTTGTAATTGAAATTTAACAGTTTCTTTAATTAGGATTGTAGTTTAAAAAAGACATTGGGCCCTCCCTGGTGGTGCAGTGGGTTAAAGCACAGCACTAAAGCCACTTCAGCATGAGTTTGATCCCCACCCCAGAGGTAACCCACAGTAGACCTTTTCTGACCTGCCTGCTGCTTCCCTCAGCAGTATACCTCCTCAGTCGACCTGTTCCGCTTCCCACTCTATCTCTGGTGAATCCTCTCACCGCCCCTGCACCTCTGGCCTGTACCCCAGTTCTGTATGCATAAATAAATAAATCTTAAAGAAAAAAAAAGACACTGTCCCTTTGGACATGTCAATACAACAAATAATATTTGAAATATTTAAGTATTTGTAAACAGTTGTTATGGGTGACTCATTTTTTGTTATTCATAAAAATAATGATGTTAATTTAATTCAGTGATCTTTATCTAATTGTAGTATTTGTTAGTATGACTGTAAGATCATTTTCTCAAAAATTGCATTAGATGTTATTAGAGCTAATGTTGGTTTACAATACTGAATATGATTCAGAGTAAATGAGTCCCATCATTTCAGATATATGTTGTGCATGTTACCACATCACTGTCACCAAATCACCCATAGTATTATGCCAGAGTCCTCATTCCCTCCTAACTCTCAAAACCCACCTTCCACCTCTTCAACTTTCAATACTGCTGTTATTCCATGTGTAAGTAACATTTCTGTTCAATACTGCTGTTATTCCATGTGTAAGTTACATTTTCTGGTATTTATGCTTCTCCTTCTGGCTTATTTGCTTACCACAGTCCTTCCCAGTTCCATCCATGTCACCAGAAATAGCATGACTTTATCTTTTTTAATCATCGAGAAGTATTCCAATTCTGTTTGTATACCACCTCTTCAGGATCAAATCCTGTAATTTGAGGTTTTTTCTATACTTTGTCATTGTAAATTTTGCCAAAATAAACATATAATGCATCTTTCAATTTAGTGATTGATATTACTTGAGTCATCCATAACAACTGTTTACAAATACTTAAATATTTTAAATATTATTTGTTGTATTGGCATGTCCAAAGGGACAGTGTCTTTTTTTTAAGATTTATTTATTTATGCATACAGAACTGGGGTACAGGTCAGAGGTGCATACTTAGGAGTGGAATTACTGGGCCGTGTGAAAAATTTGAGTCTTAGTGTTTTGAGAAACTACACTGAATTCTACAGAAAATGGACTAGTCTACATTCCCAATGTCAGTGCAAGAGGGTTACTTTTCACAACATCCCCATCAGTATTTGTAGTTTACGTTCTTTTTGACATGGTATATTCTCAGAGGTATGAGGTAGTTGTCTTGACTTGAATTTCCCTGATGCTAAGTGGTAATGAACATTTTTTCATGCACAGTTGAAAAAGTGATATTTAGCACTTCTGCACATTTTTCTTTTTGTTTACTTGTATGAATTCTTAACAGACCTTTGATAATCTGCCCTTGTCAGATGTATACACACACACACACACATATATGCATACATACATATATATATGTATATATACATATATATATATATTCTCCATTTCATATACTGTCTCTTCATTTTAGATATGGCTTGTTATACTGTGCAGAAGATTTCTTGTACGTTAGAGTCCCAATTATTTACATTTATTGCTCTTTTTATTATTGAACAAGAATCCACAAAGACTTTTCTCATGTTTATGTCATGTAATGTTTCAATATTTTCTGCTGTATTATATAGTTTTAGGTGACATACACAAATCTTTTGATTCTCATGTATGATGTGAAGTAGTGATCTAGTTGCATTGTTTTGCATGTGGTTGTCCAATTAATACAACATTATTTGTTGAGAAGATTATGAGATTTTATTTCTAACTCTAGTTCTATTCCATTTGTCTGTGTGTCTATTTTAATTCCAATATCAACTTGTTTGTTATTATGACTTTATATAATAATTTGCAATATGGAAGTGTGATTCTGACATCCATTTTTTGGTGATTAATTTGGATATTCATGATCTTGTAATTCCATATGAATTTCAGTTATATTTTTCCAGTTATTTGAAGAGTTTCATTGATACATTATTGGGACTTTACTGAATCTGTATATTTCTTCGTATAAGAAGGTCAATTTGAAAATATTCTTTCAATTCAAATCACAGAGCTTGTTTTCATTTATTTGTGTCTTCTTGTATTTTAACAGCATCTTATTTATTTACTTTTTTGTATAGATTATTCCTTTGTTAGGATTAATCCTATATATTTAATTTTTCTGCATAATTATAAATGAGATATTTTTTTAATTTATTTTCTTCTATATTATTATGTGTATGTAAAAAGACACTAATTTTTATATCTTGATTTTGTACAGTGCTACTTTGCTGAACTGGTTTATACTTTCAATCATTTTTCATTGGAGTCTTGAGGATTCTATAAACATCATATCCCCTGCAAATGATAGCTTTCCTTCTAGTTTCCCAATTTTGGATTATTTTTATATCATTCTGTTACCAAATTGATGTAGCAAGGACTTCTATACTGCATTGAATAGTAATGGACAAAGTAGACATCCTTATACTGACCAAATCTTCGTGGAAAAGCTTTTATTTTTTTCACCATTCAGAATAATTTAAGCTGTGATTTTTTTTTTTCATATATGACTTTTTTTTTTTTTAAAAGATTTATTTATTTGTACATACAGAACTGGGGTACAGGCCAGAGGCTCAGGGGCGGTGAGAGGCTTCACCAGAGACAGAGTGGGGAGCAGAACAGGCAGATGGACGAAGTACACTGCTGAGGGGAGCAGCGAGCGGGTCAGGAGAGGTCTGCCACGCCATGTGGTCTCCTCCGGGGCAGGCGGGAATCGAACTCATGCGGAAGTGGCTTTAGCTTCTCAGTGCAGTGCTTTAACCCGCTGCGCCACCAGGGAGGGCCTCATATATGACTTTTAATGAATATTATGTTCATTTATTCCTAGTTTTTCAGGGGATTTCATCATAGGTGAAATGGATGCTGAATCTTGTCAAATGTTTTCTTGGGATCCATTGATGTAATCATATGGTTTAATCTTTCTTTTATTCTGTGGCAAATTATGTTGTTTTATTTTCAGATGTTGAACAATCCTTGTATTCCTGATATAAATCCTAAGTTGTCATGGTGCAGAATTCTTTTCAAGCATTATTGAAACAAGTTTTATAAGATTTTATTAAAGATTCTTCACTTGTATTCATTAGGGAAATTGTTCTGCTTTTTTTTTTCTTTCAATTTTCTTAAGTTTTGCTATTAAGTAATTTTGTCCTCATAAAATATGTTTGACATTACTCCTCTCAATATTTATGACTAGTTTTAGGAATATTAATATTATTTTATCTTGGGAAATGTGGTAGAACTTGGATCTGGGCCTCAACATTTTTTGGGGGGAAACAGGTGGAAGAAATTTGTAATTTCTATTGCAGTTTTAATTCCCTCACCTGTGATCAACTTGCTAGGTTTTCTACTTCTTCCCTACTCAGTTTCAAATAATTGTCTGTCTCCTCTAGGTCACTGAATTTTTTTGCATACTAATGAACATAGTAGTCTGTTATTTTTGGTTATCTACATTATGTTCTGTAATTTCACTTCTTTCATTTTGGATCCTGTTTATTTGAGATTTCTCCCTTTATTCCTTAGTTAGCCTACCTAGATCTTTGTCTGTTTTACTTACTTTTTTAGTTGTCAACTTTTGGGCTCATTGTTCCATTAGAATGCCTTTCTTATTTGCCTAATCTCCTTTCTTCTGATGACTTTTGGTGCTTTTTCTTCTTTTAGTTCCTTGAGATAAGAGATAATGGGTTTTAGCTGAATTTTTCCATATGTGTTGTTGTTGACCTGTATAGCTGTATAGTCCCACTTAGTACTGTTTTTACTGTTTTCCACAGTTCTGGATGATTGTGTCCTTCTCATCTCTTTTTTATTATTTTTTTATTCCTTCTTCGATTTTCTTATTAACCCAGTAGTCTATAAATAGAGAGTATTTTGGTCTACATGTATTAGAGGAGTTATCTATTTTGTATTGCTGATTTGTAGTTTGATATCTTTTAATTCTAAGATTTGTTTATGCATACAGAACTGGGGTACAGGCCAGAGGTACAGGGACAGTGAGGGAATTCATCAGAGACAGAGTGGGGAGCAGAACAGGCAGACTGATGAAGTACACTGCTGAGGGGAGCAGCGGGCGGGTCAGGAGAGGTCTGCCACGCCATGTAGATCACCTCCGGGGCAGGTGGAGATCGACCTCTGTGGAAGTGGCTTTAGCTTCTTAGTGCTATGATTTAACTTGCTGTGCCACCAGGGAGGGCCCTGTAGTTTGATATCTTAATGATAAGCAAAAATGGATTGTGTGATTTCTATGTTCATGAATTTGTTCTTACCAGTGACCAAGTATTTGGTTTATGTTGGAGATGTGTCACATCTAGTTCAGCAAAAGGTGTATTCACCTTTTTGTGGTGCTGAGTCTTAAAGATATCTATTAGGTCCACGTAGTCTAATTCATTATTTAAGGCTATTATTTCCCTATTTATTATCTTAAGTTTATAATTTTTCTTTTTCTTTTTTATTGTGAGGTTCCCATAATACCTATGAAATATTTCAGCAGTAGAACTTGTCTTTTGAAGAGAACTAGGCACCTAGTACCTTCATAAAATGAACATAAAATTAACAAAAATGTGTTAAAGCTAGAAAAAATATTTTTTGATTAACAGACCTTACTATAATTTGAATATACAAATCCAAGATTAAGAGTTATTGTTCTGTGATAATTGTTTCTAAATTGAGCCAGCAGCATAACTCAAGTGGGAAAAAAACTGGTTGTACTTTATAAGAAATACATTTATAAATTTATTCTACCTAATCTGTGGATGTTTTATATGCATATTTATATTCATGGTATATTACATGGTATACACATTTGCATATACATACATTCATAATCAGTGCTCAGGAAACATTTTATTGATATAACTATGCTCTCAAAAATGCTTGTGTATTTATTGATAATATCCTATGGCATCAGCAATGATGGAACATATTTTCACTCCCCTTGATTTTTCATCTGATGAAGTGGGCCTTAAATTTGGCCATGCCATCATCAAATAGGTGCCTGGGCTTTACTCCACAAATGAAAGCTCTAGTCCTGCTGAATTTTTCTGCTCATCTCTGACTAGCCAATAATTTGTCAGTGTCCTAAAATAAATTACTTCATATTTTTCTATCTCAATTTCCTTATATATTGAATTAAATCATGAATAAATAAATCATGACTATTAAATTGGAAGGTTGTTCTTAGATACCACTGACATTCATCTCCTTGTCTGAAAAGGTCACCTCATTTTCAATCCTACAAACTAGAAGAAAGAAATCTTAATTTACTATTCAAATATATATCACAAAATAAAAGCAAATATTTCATGTTTTCCTAAGAGCCTGTTTCGAGGTTCTAGCAGGCAGCACAGCTCATATGCCCTTGAATGAAGAATGGTCAGTCTCTACTCAGGGAAGACTGGTCTCTTGAAACAGGCTCACAGCTTTGGTGGGTGAATACACATGGTACAGTGGAGGAGGTACCTGCCTAGCCTGTGAGATCAGTCCAACCAACCTGGTGAAATAGGGTGATAGATGTCAGCCAGATCACTCCCATAGCCTGACATTCATATTTTCTTTGTAAATATGCACACATATTTGTATGCATATTTTAGTAATAAATTATAAATCACATCATTAAAAATGAAATTGTGTGTGTGTGCATACACATAGGGAAAAAGTAAATCATCATGATCACAATGTGATAAAGTTATTTTCTTTTCTCAATATTTATGGGACATGGGTTAAAATTAATTTATTTATTAGTCAGCAAAAAATATGATTAATTCATTTTATATTTAGTTTCATAGTAAAAAGAAAATCACACAATGAGTTTTGAGAGTCATGTTGAAAATGTCAGAAAATAGATATTTTTATTCCTCTGGGATTCACTTAAAAGATTTTGGAAAATAATTCAGAACACAATATATGTAATTTTGTCTTATGGATTAAAAAATAATATATTAAAGAGATGAATAAATCCTTATAATCATAAATTTTAAAACAGTAGACTAAGCCAACACAAAAAAATAGTAATGTCTACCAAAAATGTATTTACAAAGCATGATTGCAACTATATTTCCATAATATTATTTATGAAATCATAAAATGTACATATTTTATAACATAGTGATAAAAGTAAGTATGTAGGCATTACTCATTTTTATGGAAAATAAAGTAATTTAGATGAACTTTGATTTTCAATTCAAATGACATAACTCTTCTATGATTTGTTAAAAATGTCACTTTCCTGTCTAGCAAATTCACCCATCTATATTTCATTACCAAGTATCATCATTTGAAAAAAAAACTCTGAGGGTCATTTTCATTCAATAATATCTTCCTGTGATTTGTTTTATATCATTTCACTAATGCTTGCAAAATAAATGTATCTATAGATAACTAATTCAAGTAAACCATCCTAAATATTTTTAAGGTCTCAATCCATTGGACAACATCATCACCATCATCATCATCTACAAATCAAATACTATTTCTCTATATACATAAAAATCTTTAAATATTGAAGATTATAAAGGCAAACATTTTCCCTTCATGTTAATCTTTGATTAACTTTGTCCTTTTAGATTAATTACCATCTTGTCATCAGATAAAATTTTCTAGAATACAAGAAGGATGAACACTGGACATTCTACAATAATGTTTCTTGAATGGGGTAAGTTCAGAAAAATAGTTTTCAGTGCGTAACTGTTAATTTATAGTAAGTATTGTGGGGACTATTAAGAAAACTTAAAACAAGTTACTTTTATTAAATTTTCAAGATGTGATTGACAATTTACTATAGAAGGCAGGAAAAAAGCTGATGAACACACTGTACACAAAGTTTTGAGACAGGAGTACATAGTTTTGAGACAGGAGTACATAGCTTGTGTCCTGTAAGTCAAACTTAGGGCTGTTGCCAGTCTAGTACATAAAAAATAATTTAATTAATACAAGGATAAAGAATAGAACCCCTTGACATTTGCTGTTAGTTTTTCTGACCCCAAGATATTTCATTAGATTCATAAAATAGAGGAATTAATGTAAATGCAAACTATAATTTAGATAGTTTGTACATTTTTAAATGAGGGCTGGACCCTCAATCCATGGCTACTGTGGATATAATAATAGCAGCACAAAGAAATGGTATTTGATCTTCCATGTGCATCAGACTGAACCATAGACAGTAGATAATTGGTTAACAGTGGCCTTAGTCTTAGAAACTGACATCCAATCTAGCAGAAGAATGTAATTAGTTCAGAATGTTTAGTTTGGTTTCCTAAAGTGATTGACTCTATGGCACCAAAAACAGCACCATATTTTTTTTTTTCAAAAAAGATATGCTTATATAAAATTTATGTGATCTTCACACAATCATCTGATCCAAAAAAAGTGCAGAATGCTTGTACGTGTCCATAAACATACCACACTCTACTCCAGAAATAGGAATAACTACTACATGTAAGATATGGAAACAGTTAGCTTTGCCATATAAATACTACAATATGAGAGAAAACATACACTATAGGTAATTAATGATTACAATTCTAAACTCTTGTGGACCAAATCTCACCATTAAAACATTTCTTTCTCCTAATTTATATATGCAAGCAATGCAAAAATATGTATGTGTATACACATTAAGTATAATTATATGATTTTAAAGTATATCTGTAAAATTCATGCAGAGTTCATTGTCAAGCTTACGGTAAGTCAAACATCAGAGTCAAATCAAATCATCCATTAGTCCATAATATTGGTAAGCAATAACCTTCTGTCAATCTTGATTCAGGTAAATTCAGTCGGATGAATACTATGTATCAATTAGTTTGCCATTTGACATTGATATTAACATATTTACTTCATCACACTTCTGAGATTGTATAAATGTAAACATTATTATTAGTGTATAGATTTCACAATGTTCTAGCAGTCACTACTTTTATTTAAATATGCATCATTATAAAACTTGCAAAACAGCACTGAAATGTAATTTAAACATGAAATATACTATTTCTCAGGTTTTAACATCCTCACCCCCTTTTCTTAAGATTTATTTATGCATACAAGAACTGTGGTACAGGCCAGAGGTATAGGGGTGCCAGGATTCACCAGAGAAATAGTGGGGAATAAAACAGGCAGATCTACTGAAATACACTGTTTAAAAGAGCAGTGGGCATGTCAGGAGAGGTCTCATTGCTTTCTGTAAAGCTGTTCAAAACAGTAAGTAACCCTCTACTGACTGATTGCATAGCTTATATATAAAGAGATTTTTTAATCAAACTTTATTCTTTTCTTAAATTTTTATTGAGGAAATATTGATTTAAAATAATTTATATGATTCAGAATTCAGAGATAAAACCTCTCCAGTTGACACACCATAGCCACCACCAAAATACCCATAATCTTCCACTACAGTTCATGTATCCCCTACTACTTTTTCCTTCTACCCTCCCCTTAACTTTCTGGTAACCTCATTTTTCAGTCATTTCTAGTGATTTTTTTTTGTGTGTGAGATATTTTGTTTGTTTGTATTCTACAGTGACACTATTACTTGTCTTTGTCAATTTGGCTTATTTCAGTTTCACTTAGTACAATCTCCTCCAGTTCTAGCCCTGTTTTTGCAAATGGCAATAGTTCATCATTTTCTTAACAATTGTGTGTGTATGTGTGTGTGTACCACACATACCATACTTCATAATCTAGCAATTTGTCCTTGGACATGAATATTTTATATTTAAAGTAAATATGCATTTAATCTGCTTTGATGATTTACACTTGTAAGGCTATTAAATAGAGTTAAACAAATGTTACAACTAGCTTTAAAAAATTTAAATATATGTACACTATGTCTTTTTAATATTAGTATGTCCACTACATGATATTATAATAAATACGGGGAATTTCTATAATGCAGGAGAATGTGCACACATTATCATCCATTAAGATTGTCGGTTTTATTTTTAGGTTACTGTTGACAAGCTTTTACTGTAACCTACATAATGAAAAAGGTATATATCAACAGATAATCTTGTTTCATAAAGGCATACATTATTTACTATGATAAGGTATTGAGGAGATGAAGAAACATTTCCAATGACTCTTTTAGGATTACACAGTTAAAATGTAAAGGTGAATGCTGTTATTTTTTACATCAAATTTCTCAGATACTTGTCATTTCCATTACACATACTACAAACATTCTTTTTGTTATGAGGTATAAGTGATTAGATTTAAGAGATAATATCATACTAGGAATGGGAAGCAAGAAAACATGATTTTTTTTTTCTCTAAAAATACTTTACTGTCCAGTTCAGACTCCCAGAAGACCATTTCTAGCTAGGAAAAAAAAAAAAAAAAAAAAACTGAGCATAATGTGATCGTACAAGCTAATTCAATAAAACTATGTATGTGCACTCTGAATAACAATTTGAAGAACTAATAGGGCAGGACATTGCCAACAAAGATATTTCCAGTCAAGGAATGAAAAGAACATCATCTTTTCAACACCTTAAATATTTGGTCCTTTGTTTGGGTTTCAAAAATTGATAAGCATTCCCTATTCCACTTCAAATAAGAGTTCTTTCCAGTGTTGTAGCTATTTCTATTGCAATGAGAAAATCAATCTTGGAGACAACATAGAATCTGAAATCACCTGCTGTTTGTTAAACAAATGTGGAGAGAAACTAGCAATCTTTTGGGATAGTCAGAATGATGATGAAAAAGGATCTCAATTCCTCAATGACTTGTAGGCAGACATTACAAACAACATATGCTCTTTAGTGATGTATATGATGATCTTAATTTTAGGGTTATTTTAAAATGGTAGAGCTTAGACATATTTATGCTGTACAAAAAACACTGATTATTGTTTTCATTTTTCTAATTTTATTGTCAAATGAAAATTCATAAGTTTTATAAGCAAAAATTTAAAAATTAGGTGTTTTATAAAAGTGGGAAAATGTGAGTTTTTTTATAGAACAGGGAATACTTGTATTGCTTTATACCAGTACACAAAGACAAAGTGAAGGAGAATCTGCAGAAGATAACTCCAACTGAAAAACAGAGAAAAATAATTGTGATGGTTGGTTCAGTAAGTATTTGACCCTGGAGTTGTCCCTTCCTCAGATAAAAGACTATTGCACAATGGCAAATCAAACAAATTGCTTAAATTATGAAAATAGGGTATTTTCCTGGTGGCTCAAGGGATTAGTTTCCTCACTACCAAGCTATTGGCAATTACCATAACACTGAGTTCTGACCCTGGCCAGGAAGGTAGGCTTGGAGTGCAGCAAATCTCTCCTGATTTGTCAGCTACTCCCTTCACCACAGTATTTCAGTATATCCACCTGTTGTGCTCCCAGTTCTGTCTCTGGTAAATCCTCTCATCACCCCACCCCCTCACCTTTGCCTACAGCCCAGATATTCTGTGCATAAGCAAATAAAATAAATCTTAAAAAATAACTAAACAGGCTCTCCCTGGTGGTGCAGGGGGTTAAAGCACTGCACTGAGAAACTAAAGCCACTTCTGCATGAGTTCGATTCCCACCTGCCCCAGAGGTGACCACATGGTGTGGCAGACCTCTCCTGACCCACCCGCTGCTCCCCTCAGCAGTGTACTTTGTTGAAATGCCTGTTCTGCTCCCCACTCAGTCTCTGGTGAAGCCTATCCCCACCCCTAAAAAAAAAAAAAAAAAAAAACACTAAATAAATCATGAAAAGAAAATCTGTATAAAAGTACTGTAAGATCTCCAATAAAAGACATTTCTCCAAAGAAATTCATATGGCCAACATATGAAAAAATGATGATCACTAATTATCAGGGAAATGCAAATTAAAATCACAATGAGATATTGCTTGAATCTAGTGAGAATTGCCCACATTAAAGAAAAAAAAAAAACTTGAAATAACAAATGCTGGAGAGGATATAGAAATGGGAAGTGTGTGGAGGAGCCTCAGAACACTAAAATTAGACCTACCATATGATCTGACAATTCCACTCCCACTAATCTAGCCAATGGACACAAAGTCTCTAATTCAAAAGGAAACATGCACTCCTATATTATTACAGCACTATTTATAAAAGCCAAGATATGGGGAGAAAGACAAAAGAGCCAAAACAGTAGAATGGATCAAATAGTTGTGCTATATTCACACAATGGAATTTTACTCAGAGATCAAAATATAACCCATGCCATTTGTTGCAACAAAGGTGAGATAGAGGGGATTATCCTAGTCAAAATACATCAGAAGGAAAAAACAGGAATATTGGATTGTCTCACTTATACATAGATTGTAGAGAAGTCAAACAGAAGGTCAAGAGAAAGTTTAAAAAAAGTTAGAAAATGACCATAGATTCAAAGCCATACAGTGATGGAGGAGGAGGGAGGGAAGTCAGAACAAGGGTGGTAATAGCACAGAGAATATAGGATACATGCATTTACTATGGTTTATAAGTGGAGTACTTTAGGGCTCCCAAGGTAAGGCAGAATTGATCAATTCAAACCAAAAGAGCAGAGTCTGGTTAAGTCCTACAGGGTACATATCTAACATTTCTAAGGGGCTCACAGACATAAAAGCACAAGGACAAAAATGGATATTGTTGACCTTAGAGCTCAGAAAAGTCATGTCAGGAACTTACATAGACTTGTGATTCTGTGAGTTACTACCTAAGGCATGTGCCTACAATTAGGGCTTAAGGAATCTTCAGATTTCTTGAGCGCCCCACCTCTCACATACACAAATAAAAGAAAGGCTGAAATAGCAATACCATGTAGTAGCATAAGTCAACTTTTGTCATTGCCTGTTGTAGGAGACTAATATTTACTTTGAATAGGAAGGATAGTTTCTTCTCTAGTTCTTATTCTATGGACATAATTGACTCAATGATACAACCTTAAATCTTGGGATCATGTCAAGTACTTAAAAGGATGAGTTCTTGCAAAAGAATTTCTTTGTTCAAAAGGAGCAAAAACTGTACAATGGAACAAAGAAAGTTTGTTCAACAAATGGTTCTGGGAAAACTGGTATGCTACATGCAAAAAAATGAAACTAGATCACTACCTTGCACCATGCACAAAAAACAACTTAAATTGGATTAAATACGTAGACATAAGAAAGGAAATAATAAAATAACCTGGAAGCAAAGATGAGTAAAACACTACACAGCATACACCTCAGTAACATCTTTAAAATACAACACCCAGTGCAAAGATAGTGAAGGAAAGGAAAGACAGATGGGACTACATCCATTGAAAAAGCTTCTGCACAGCAAAAGAGACATTATAAAAACCAAAACAGACATCCCAATGACTGGGAAAAATTTTTCTCCCATAAAACTAGTGATAAAGTATTTACCACAAAGATATACAAAGAACTGATGAAACTCAACAAAAATGAAGTAAACAACCCCATAAAAAATGGGCAGAAGAGCTAAAAAAACACTTCTCCAAAGAGGAAATGCAGATGGCCAACAAGCATATGGAAAAATGTTCAACATTACTTGAAATAAGGGGGATGCAAATTAAAACCACAATGAAATACCATTTCACACCAGTGAGAATGACACATCTTAAAACAACTAGCAACAACAAATGTTGGCAAGGATGTGGGGAAAAAGGAGCTCTCTGCACTGATGGTAGGAATGCAAACTAGTACAACCACTATGGAAAACTGCTAAAAGTGGAGCTTCCATATGACCCAGCAAGGCCACTCCTAGGTATCTACACAAAAACACTGATTCAAAAAGACACCTGCACACCTATGTTTATTGCTGCTTTATTTAAAATAAGAAAGGCATGGAATCAACCCAAATGCCCAAAAGTAGATGACTGGATTAAAAAGATGTGGTACATATATACAATGGAATATTGCTCAGCAATCAAAAAGATAAACACATGCCTTTTGTAGCAACAAGGATGAAGCTTAGTGAAATAAGACAGAAAGAATAAGAAAAATACCAGATGATTTCACTTATAGCAGGAGCATAAAGGACAGGGAAAAAAATAAAAAATGAACAACTTTATATTATCAGAGACATTTTATGGGAGTGGATTTGGGAATGGTGGGAGGAGAAGTGCACAGGAGGACTATGGTGATGGCATATGGGTGATTTGGTGATGGAAAGCCCACAGGGATTACAACTGATATGGAAAAGGCACAAAATGATGTAAAAATAAACTATTAGAGTAAAATTTTTTTAAAAAAAGAATTTCTTTGTTCAAATGCTGACATAAGTACTTAACATCTACAATATTTGACAGGTCATAAAACTTACAGGGTCTTACTTTTCTCTTTGTAGAATTTTTTTTCCACTTTCAAAATTTCAGTCAATTGGAATCAGTTGAGGTCTTTTACTAGAAATGTATTCTTTTCTTCTTTTTCTTCAGAAACAAATTCTGCAATAACAAACCACTGAATATAGCTTTGCAGGACAATGATCAACATCTACCATTTACATACATATCAAATACTGAAAGGTTTTTTTTATATACATGCTTCAGAAAAACAATGTTAACATTTGTATTCATGCTAAAGGTTTACCTTTTTCCGAAGTGACAATGCTTCATTCCCAGTTTTACTTTACTAGGTCAACCAAATTGGAAAAAATTGATCTGAATGCCTTTCCCAGGAGGAAAGGGAGAAATGTTGTGGAGTCTCTTAGGAGCTCTACTGAGGTTCCACAACATTTCCTTCAATCAACCAAATAACAAACTACCAAACTGTATTTCAATTTAGAATTCTGGGAAGCTCTGTCACAAATATGAAAACAACAGCAGCAATGATGATCTCAGTTTCTGTGAAAGCTCTAGCTCAGTTCAATAGCACAATGTTGACCGTCAAACTATAGTCATTTAGTCTTTTTTTTTTCTTTCACAACTAGAGATTCTTCTTTCTCAAAAACCTTAATCTTTCCAAGCTTCCATTTGCCTGAAATTATCAACCCAAGCAGGAGAAAAAAGTATACTCAGTACAACCTGTATTAAAACAATACATTAAAAAACAAAACAAAACATTAGAGTACAAATTTGTTGCCATGAACCAAAAATTATCCCAGATTATGTTTTCCAAACATGTGTACCATTTTACATTACATTTTTGTTTGTTTGTTTACGATGTTTACAGTCACCATCTAAACTAATTTTGTAACAACTCAAGGCCGAGACCATTAAACACAAGGAAAAGACATACAGACATGCAACATATAGACTCAGTTTTCTTAGTTACACCATGTGAAGTCATGTGTAACTGTAGTTTTACTCATACAGTAAAATGTGTGGGGTGGGGGGGGGGAGAAGCAGAAAGAATAAAAGAAAATCCTCAAGGAAATAATCAAGATCAAGACTGAAGGCCTTCTTGTATAGTAAAATCAAGTTATTAAAAACTACTGCCAGCATAACTGCATAATGACATCGTTATGTTCCTAAATGTTATTAAAGGAAAAAGACTGTTTAGAGCATGTTTGTCATCTCAGGGTTTCTTCAGAAAGTGTATTTTAAAGTACACTGCTACATAGCTGGGAAAGAAGAAAAGTTACTGCCATTTAAGTTTTGGTCTTTTTCTTAAATTCAGATCTTCAATGGATTCACAGGGGATTATTTTAATGGAGTTTTTAGCTCTAGGGGAACCCCTGGCCCCACTATTCTTCATCGGAGTCTCTCCTGTGTACTATCATTTGTCTCCTTCCCTCGGTAGTTGTCTCTTTATTTTTTTTTCTGTCCTGTTTATAGTCCCTCCTATCTTCACCTGAGCCTCTGCTCTAAGCCATCATTTGCCTCCTCTCCTTCTTCCTCAGTTCTGGATCCCTTACTCTCTGTCTATATTCCCTCCTGTAACCCTTGTGTGGATAATCATATTGCCCCTATCATCATTTTGTTTCCTGTTTACCTATAATCTGGGACAATTGCACTTCCCATGTCCCTCTTCCCTGCAGTAAGTGCACTGGTTTTGCCCTAGTAGTTCACATCTCCTGGTCCACCTGCCATTCTGTTACTGTTTCCCTAAAACCCTGTCCTATGTTCCCTCAGAACAAAAATAGTCACAGGTTTAGGTCTCCTTTCTTCTCTGTTATTATAAACTCTAAACACCAAGTCTACTACCTGGGATGGAGTCATCCACCTTTGCTAACTTTTTCCTGATGTCTGCGGCACTATGCATAATGAACACCATAGTGATCAGATGAGCATTTTCTGGGGCAACTGGATTTATAGCTGTATGAGTGGCATATGTCTGAATAATCTCCTCAAGGAACTCTGATGAATCCTCATTAGCTCTCAGTTCAAGCTGCAGGATTTTATTGAAATGCTTTGCTTTGGAAATCCCCTGCTGCAACCCTACCAATAAGCCCTTCTTACAGAGTGCCAACATTTCCCTTCCCCCTTCATTGGGGTCCCAGTTGGGATCTACCACCAGAACAGCGACCTCTGCTTCTGGGGGTTCTACATCCTATTGGTGGAGATGATCAGCCTCTTCCCTGCCTTTTTTGAAAACCATCCTCTGCTCATCCAAGGTTAATAGTGTTTGCAGCACTGACTATCTGCCCAGTTAGGATAATGAGAAAGGAAGATAGAGGCAAACGAGTTTTCCATTCTTTTAGGATCCTGCCTGTAAGAAGGCACAGAGCTCCTCCAATTTAGGTGTTCAATACTGAAAGGATGTGACCAAAAGTACCTAGCAGGTTGTCCGTATAGATTTAAATGCTCACAGACATTCGTCAAAGAAGGAACTGCCCTTCTTCAAGAAGATTATTATTGCCAAAGTGGGTGCCTCATCTTGTATGGGAAGGAGAAGTCATGGAGGCTGGGGAGCCTTAGGAGTTTCCACAGGAGCCTTTGGACTGTCCATAGGAGCCTTAGGAGTTTCCAAGGAGGGGCATTATCTCAGAGAATAATTTTGTCCCTAAGGGTTTTAGGTGATAAGCAAATGATAATCCTCCTTTTCTAACTCTTCCCTCCTGCAGCCCTCAGGGAAAGGCTTATCATTCTCTGTGCTCTAAATCCAGCCTGAGCCATACCTAATTTATGGAGGGCATCTTGTATCTGGGCTTGCATAGTCTGATAGAGTCAAAAGCAATAGGATTCTCGATTCTCGTTTTTCATACTGTTAATAACTGAATTAAAGGCCTTTATTTGCTGCTGCATGTTGTCAGTTAGAGCATGTTCTCAGTAGGTGAAGCAAAGCATCCACCTCTCACAGAGTCAAAATGTAACAAATGATACTTCTACAAAGTATCAAAAAGACACTCAGAAGCACAGATTGCAAAGTAGGAATGGATGCATACAAAAGCAACATAAACAGGTTTCACCAGATTATTGATGTTTATAAAACTGGTGGTACTGTTACAGGGCACCCCAATGTGAACTGGGTTACCTGTCTGTGGGTCCTCACCTGCGTGCTTAAGATTCAATTGTACTGCAGACACACACAAAACGGTTTGATAATGGGTTTATTTATAAGGGGAGATGAAAAGGAACAACCCAGGGAAAGAGAAAGAAATACACGTTAACTAGAATATCCCACCAATTCTGCTAACCTGGACTCCAGTAGCACACTGAAAACTGATCAAGAGCCAAACAACCAGCTGCAAACCACGAGGCCAAGAGAGACTCCTGGAGCCCACATGTCCAGTTTTATCTTAACCTAGCTGCTCAGCTCCACTCTTACATCCCAGCATGCTCCTCATTGGTATTGATGAAATTTGTAGTTCCAGTATCTGGAATGAGGGTGGAGTCCATGAAAACTGTATCTGTTACAGTACTATTCAAAATAAAAAGAGTACTTAAACTTACAGCTGGAAGATAACTGAAAGAACCCAAGCTAGGGATAAAGCTGCTTAAACTCATGCTGCTGAAGACAATGAAAAGAAAAAAAAAATTCTCAAGATCTGAAATAAAGAAGCCACATGTCCTGCAAACCTACTGTATTTACAGTGACCAATGCAAGGTACTTTTGTTACAGGATAGCCCAGAGTGAACTGGGCCACCTGTCTGTGGGGCCTCACCTGCCACTCACAATTTGGTTATACTGCAGGTGTTACAGGGCAGCCCAGAATGTATTGGGTCGCCTGTCTGTGGGACCTCAAACACGCACTCACAATTCAGTTACACTGTAGGTACACACAAAAGGATCAGTAATGGGTTTATTTACAAAAGAAGAAAGGAATAGGAAACAACCCAGGGAAACAGAGCAGGATACAAAGTAAGTGGAATACTTAAGGCTAGGCTGACTGAACACACCAAGTCACGTGGTCTGGAGAGCTGCTTCCCGAGCGAGCCAGAGTGAGAGAGCTAGAGAGGCAATCACGTCCTATTTATCCCCCCAAATGTCCCAGAATTCCTTCCTGTTAGCTCCACCCTTGGGTCTTCACAGTTCTCTTTCTGGTACTGCTGGGAGTTGTAGTTTCCAATCACTGGAGTAGGGAGCAGTGTCCAGAACCCTGGAGTAGGGGGTGGAGTCCATAAGACTCTGCAGAGTTCCTTTGGGACATCCTTCCCCTTAACACTTTGGGCTGGTTAACCATGATTGTTACTTGGTCAACCATATTGGACACCAAGCTGTTACAGGCAACCCATCATGAACTGAGTTGCCTGTCTATGGGTCCTCACCTATACACTTAAGATTCAACTGCACTGTAGACACACACACAAAAGTCAATGATGGGTTTATTTACAAGGGAAAAAGAAAAGAAAAAAACGAGGGAAAGATAAAGAGAGAGAAAAAATTTAACTAGTGTGTCCTACCAGTTCCACTTGTTACAGGGTAGCCCAGAGTGGACTGGGCTGCCTGTCTGTGGGGCCTCACCTGCGGGCTCACAACTGCAGGTACACACAAAAGGGTCAATAACGGGTTTATTTTCAAAAGTGGAAAGGAATAGGAAACAACACAGGGAAAGAGAGTGGGATACAAAGTAAGTGGAATACCCTATGGCTAGGCTGAACACACCAAGTCACGGGGTCCACATGGTCCAGAGAGTGAGAGCCCAAGCGAGAGAGCCAGCCATATTTATCCCCCCAAAATGTCCCAGAATCCATTCCTGCTAGCTCCACCCTGGGGTCCTGCAGTTCTCTCCCTGGTACTGCTGTGAGTTGTAGTTTTCAATAACCAGAGTGATGTGTAGGGTCTTGAAAGCTGGAGTAGGGGGTGGAGTCCGTAAGACTCTGCAGAGTTCCTTTAGGACATTCTTCCCCTTAACACACTGATCTGGAACCCCAATAGTGTCCTGAAATCTTATCAAGAGCCAAGAGATCAGCCTCCAGCCACGAGGACAAGAGAGAAAGTGACACTTCATCCCAACCTGTCTGGTTTTATATCCAAAAACCCAAAATGGCTGCTTGACTCCACCCTTGGGTCCAAACAATTTTAGCAAATATGGCTGCTTAACTCTGCCCTTGGGTCCTAGAAGTCCTCACTTTGGCATAGCTGGGATTCATAGTGTCTGGAGTGGAGGTGGAGTCCACAAAATCTGTATCTATAAAGTTTGTTCAATACATACTTTCCTCCTAACAGTGGCACTGTGACCTAGACCATCACAGAGGCTTCTTTTCCCTGCAAAATATTTCCAATGGAGGAAAGTAGTCAAAGAATACAAATGATTTCTCTAAAATGTTTGTTTTTTCTTTTTTTATGATTTATTTTATTTTTGTATAGAAGAGTTAGGGTGTAGTACCAAGGTGTGTGGTGGTGGGGTGGTGAGAGGATTCACCAGAGACTGAGTGGGGAGAAGAACAGGTAGATTGACTGAAATACAATGCTGAGGGGAGTAGTGGGTTAGACAGGAGAGGTCTGCTGAACCATGTGGGTTAACTCCCTGACCAGGGATTGAAATCCTGCTGCAGTGGTTGCTGACAACTTCATATGCTGAAACTTAAATCCATGTGCAACCAGGGAGCCTATCTCTGCATTATTTGTTAAAATGAATATGAGTCTAATTATCTAAACAAAAATTCCAGTTAAAAATGTGAAACACTTTGATTTTCAAGGAAGACCAAACAAAAAGTTTTTAATATTTTTGATTAATTTACTTATTTTGATTACATATAAAGATATTTTATTAAGTTATTTGAAGTAACATTCACTTACATTGCTTGCAGAGTATAGCATCCTCCCCCTTCAAGTGTTATTGCTATAATGCATCTACCACCAAATCAAAAATTACAAATGCATATGATATGAAGCAAGATGGGTGGAACTTGAGAATTACAAGTAGAAAAGTGACTCAGAAGGAAAAAGACATGTAACTTATAAGTGGAATATAGTAAAACTAAAGAATAGATAAAGTCAAACTTTCAACACTATATCCAAGCAGAAGGAAGGTAATCTGAGGCAAATAAAACCATGAAAAGCACAGTATTGATTAAATGCCAATATACTACAGACTCATAAAATGGTATAATAATTAATGTTTAAAATGTAAATCTAAAAAAATCTTGAAGTAATAAGATGGAGGAATATGGTATCTGATGATTCTTTTAAATGTAATTAAATTATTCTTTAAGAGAAAATTTCAGACATGACATTTATATAGAAAAGTATATAAGGTTTACACAAAGGTCAAAAGCATATGCAGGCTCTCCCTGGTGGCACAACAGGTTAGGATGTAGCACTGCAAGCTGGGGGCAGCCACCTTAGTGTGAGTTTGATCCCCGCCCTGGAGGTGAAACATATGGTGCAGCAGACCTGTCCTGTCTCACCTGCTGCTCCCCCCAGCAGGGCACTTTGTCCATCATTAATAAACTTTAAAATTAGACAGGTTAGATATTTCCTACATTAAAAGTCACTGTTAATATTATGATAACGGAGTGGAACTTTATTCTAGTAATTATTGGCTAAATAATTCAGATTATTTCCTCACTGAAGACAAAGGTAAGTTTACTTTAAATTCATAGGTAAAAACTTACTATACTCATCCTGAAGCTTTCAAAAACTAACAAGATATTGATAAAGTAGAAACAAAATCTGTAGCACAGAGCCACTGAGATTTAAGACCAGTACTCTAAATTACTTTTGACTTAAGGACATTTGCCATCCCAATGAACTACTGATACTTTGGAATAAATGTGTAAATGTATAGTTGAAAAAGAAAGTACATGTCTCATACCATATATTTGTGGTCACTTGCACATAGATCAAGACTTAAATTAGCTCTCAAAAAGTTAAAATTCTTATTGGGGGATAGCTTTACAATTTAGTAGATAAATAGTCTGGGTAATTGAAGAATTATTTAC
>NW_004567110.1:61134601-61158281 GCF_000260355.1 Condylura cristata | reverse complement strand
TGGTGATGGCACACGGGTGACATGGTGATGGGAAACCCGCAGGGATTACAATTGAGATGGGGAAAAAAATGTACAAAATGATGTAAAAATAAACTGTTATATAATAAAAAAAAATCTTATTCATTGTCATATTCTTGAAACTGTTTTAAAAGCAGAATTCTTAAATATTAAAAAAAATAAATTAGAAGTGTACTAGATAAATACAAAGATACCATTGTCCAAGTTCATAGAAATTGCCCCTTCCTTGTTCTATTAAAATATTCTTTATTTCCCAATCAGTGGGGTGTCTTTTTGTTTTGCCTAATGACCCTTCTGCTGTACAGAAGCTCTTTAATTTGATGTGATTCCAGCTGTTTATCTTTACTTCATTTTTCTTGTTTTAGGTAATGTGTCTCTGAAGATGTTACCAATATGTAGTGTTTCTTTATATTTTCATTAAATATTTTATGGTTTTAGGTTCTATGTCTAATTATTTAATCAATTTTGATTTGTTTTTTGTAAATGATGTGAGGCAATAGTCTAGCTTCATTCTTTTGCATATAGCAGTACACTTTTCCCAGCACCATTTATTGAACTATCTGCTGTGTGGAGTTCCTCAAACTACTAAAAATGGAGCTTCCGTATGATCCAGGAATTTCACTCTTCAAAAACCAAAAGGACAAAAAAAAATTAATTCAAAAGAGCTCTTGCACCCCTATGTTTATTGCAGCATAATTTATAGTAGGTAAGATATGGAAACAACCCTGATACCCCAAAATCGATGACTGTATCAAGAGGGTGTGACATATTTACACAATGAAATATTACTTAGCAATCAAAAAGGATAAACTCATGGCATTTGCAGCAACATAGATGGAGCTGGAAGAGATTATGCTCAGTGAAATAATCCAGAAAAAAAAATGGAAAAATATCCATTGGTCTCACTTATAGGAGGAATGTAGAGAAAACAAGAAAGAATTGGACTAGAGACATTCTGTAGAGGAGGAGGAGAGAGACGGACCAAGATAGAATTAGGAAGAGCACAATGGACTATGGTGACAGTGTACAGGTGAATTTGTTGTGGAAATTTCATGGGGAAACCAAACATTGTACAAAATGAAGGATAAAATAATGAATGTATTTTTTCAAAAAAATATTACTTATGTAAAAGGCCATTATCAAAATTTTAAATGTCACAGAAAGGTCTCAAAGTTGCTGTACATAATGTTGGTGTTCCAAAAAAAAACAAACACATTAAAACAGAAAAGTAAAAAAAGGAAAAATAGAAGGGAAAGAGTAGAAATAAAAGTAGGAAAAGGGAAAGACAAAAAGAAAATAGATGACTTATCTACATGTACAAAGTGATTTAAATATCATCTTGTTAATTCAATCAGTTTTGTTTACACAAAATGCAATAGATATTTTCCCAAAATTTAAGACTTACATCTTTATATTGATTGAATTAACTGGACTAAATTATTAGTCGAAATGGCATAACAGTTTTTATTTCTCTATTAAGGAGAAACATTAGAAACTGGTGAGAGAGCTTGCTAAATTGAAAATTTCTGTTCAAATTGCAAAGAGAAAACAGCAGTGACACCAGCTTATGTTCTCTGAGTTCAAAGTTAATGGTTGTGTTAATAGACCCAGCAAAGTTTAGGTTAGGAATATGACAGAGTCTCCACTTTTTAGTGTTCTCCTAATTGATTTTCAACTTTGATGATCACTGTACAGCTTCAGTATCTGATCGTTAACACAGTGAGACCACAACACTTCCAGGGAGAGATAACATGCTCCTCTAAAATCTTGGTTTTCAGTTGTGTCATTTCAATAGTATTTATACCTATAACATGCACACAGATCTTAAATAAACACTTGGTAGGTATTTTTTTTAAGATTTATTTATTTATACATACAGAGCTGGGCTATAGGCCAGAGTTGTAGGGGTGGTGAGAGGATTCACTGGAGACAGAGTGGGGAGCAGAACAGGCAGATCAAGGAAGTACACTGCTGAGGGGAGCGCAAGAGGGTTGCTGCACCATGCAGGTCAACACAACTGGGGATTGAACTTTTGCTGAAGTGGCTGTGGCTAGCTTTGCAGTGCTGTGGTTTGACCCATTGACACCACCAGGAAGGGCCCAGTAGTTATTTTAACACATATGATCCAAAATGCTACTACTGTCATGCCATATTGTCATTTTATTCTATCCACTTAAAAGATATGATCAAAACACCGTGTTTTGCACTCTGCCCCTTCACACCAGCTTGACAGGAAGGGATTGCTTTAGTCTTTTTCAATTGTGATTAGACATACAAAATTATTTTATGGGATTTTGAGAATTCCAACTAATAAACACAAAGCACGAAATAAATTTGTGCAACCATCCCAAGTTGGATAGGTTCACCACTGATTCAGGGAGACAGAAAAATATCTTGGAGCCTTTGTTGTATTTTACATGCCTTTAATGTTAGAGCAGGAGACCAGATGAACAGGCAGGTAGGGAGACAGAAAGATTGGCGACTAAAGAGCAACTGAGCTTCCTCACCCTATGCATGCTCTTACTGCCCATAGTAACATAGCTAATATATCATGAGGCATACAAATTACTCTCAATATTACCAGCCATTTGCTGTTTTTTTCCAACATGAAAAAGAGCTCGAGTTTATCCTTTTTCCTTATAGCAATTCATACAATCACTACGTTAATAGAAGTATATATTATCAATCATCCCAGGATGTGATAGCTAAAACAAAGTGAGGTGTTTCATTGACCCATTGTATGGACTGTTGATCTTTTTTCCAAAACAAATTATTTTGAAGAAAAATAATATTCCCTCAAATGACTGCTTCATTGTTTTTGGCAATTTATATCAGTATAACTGATCTCTATGACTTTTGAAGTTACTCCTGCAACAATTTATTATACTTGTCTTATATTCTTATCTAGGCATAAATGAAATACATATCTAATATATAAGACAGAAAGTACATTACATTCTCCTGACAATCATGTTTCTGGTTTTCTGAAAAAATGTCAGAGAATGCCAATATGAACTTCATTTTTGCTTTCTTTGTCCTATGTCCAGTGAACCCTAATATGAATTCCTCTCTCTTTTAAGTAATTACTCCAAAACGCCAATGCCATCAATCTGTTAAGTGTATGTGCCTCTATATGTATAATAATTCAAAAAACAAATAT
Organism: Condylura cristata; assembly: GCF_000260355.1. NCBI lineage: Eukaryota > Metazoa > Chordata > Mammalia > Eulipotyphla > Talpidae > Condylura > Condylura cristata. Next base: position 61,155,103 of record NW_004567110.1, on the reverse strand, counting down.
TCAAAAGTAGCTTAAAAATTACTTGAACTGACAAATTAGTTATACTCACATAGTATAATTTAGTTTAAAACAAAGCAAGACTAAATTGATCTTTCTTGTACCTCAGGAAATAATAAAAAAAAAATACTTAAAATGTTTGCCAAAACTAAAATGAGGTTATCACTAAGCAATAGTTTATCATTTAAGAAAAATCTAATGTGGTGCAAGAAGTTGAAGCACAGCACTATGAAGCTAGCTGCAACCACTGCAGTATGAGTTCGATCCCCAGCCAGAGAGGTGAACCACATGGCACAGCAGAACTCTCCCATCTCACCCGCTGATTCCCTCAGCATTGTATTCATAGATCCTCCTGTTCTACTCCCCACTCTTGTCTCTGGTCAATCTCTAAACACCTATACTTTTGGCCTATATGCATAAAAATATAAATCCTTATAAGTTGCTCTTTTGCAATAATCCAAATGTCCGCAATTCAATTTTTGGTTTGAATACCTACTCTTACTTCACAAACTTTAGTATGTATACAATTATGGATTCATTTGTTTTACTTTTTTTTTAATATTTATCTATTTATTTATACAGAACTGGGATACAAGCCAGTGGTGAGGGGGCAGTGACAATCTTCACCAGAGACAGAGTGGGGCGCAGAACAGGCAGATCAATGAAGTACTGCTGAGGGGAGCAGCCCGCAGGTCAGGAGAAGTCTGCCACACCATGTGGGTCACCTCAAGGGCAGGGAATTAAACTTCCACTGAAGCGATTGCGGCCAGCTTGCACTTCTATGTCCTAAGTTGTTGTGCTGCCAGGGAGGGCTCAGTTTCACTTTATTAATTCTAAATGTTGACACATTTTTATATCAAATTAATTTTGCTGCTTTGTGTACTTTTAGCTTGCAATTACTACCTCTTGCTAGTATAAGATTTCATATAAGGTAGACATAATCCAATCTCATTGACAAGAATGATGTAGGAATCTTAACAAAATATTCTTATCTGGAATATGCATTTTCCACTTTAGAGCATTATAAAAATAGCAATAATTGAAACTCTTCTATTTCAATTCAGATTCCATAGCACATGGACACATTCAAATATGTTGTCTATGAATATTTGATTTTTGTGAATATTATATAATTATTAAAATGCAGAATAACCTCTATCATCTAACTTATTAGTTTAAGTTATAGTGAAACTCACCTTTAACTTTTCTAAAAATTATGATGTATAAGAATCGTACATAAGTTCCTCTCTGGTGGCACAATAGTTTAAAGCACAACACTATGAAGCTCACTACAGCACTATGAAGCTCGCTGCAGCAGCTTCAGCATGAGTTCTATCCCCTACCAGGGAGGTGACCCACATGGCACAGCCGACTTCTATCTCTCCCACTGTTCGAGCAGTGCACTTCATCAGTCTGCCTATTCTGCTCCCCATTTGTCTCTGGTGAATCCTCTTACTGCCCCTTCACTGCTGACCTGTATCCCATTTCTTATATGCATAAATAAAATACTCTTTTAAATCTTACATGATTATTATATTATTTCTGTAAATTTCACTGTCAACGGCTATATTTTAGAAATTATAATTAGATTAAGGAAACTTATGAAGTCCTAAAATACCATTAATTTTTTTGGAAATTTTTAATTATTTATGAATACACAAATAGGGGTACAGGACAGAGGTTTGGTAGATGAGAGGATTTGAGACAGATTGGGGAACAGGACAGGCAGATTTGCTGAAGTACACTGCTGAGGGGAGCGATGGACAAGACAGGAGAGGTCTGCCACACCATGTGGGTCACCTCCCTAGATGGGGATCAAATTCATGCTGCAGATAGCTTAACTACCAGGGAGGGTACACCATTAGAATTTTAACTTGCGTTAAATAAATTTCTCTTGCATAAAAGAGCAAGATGTTCTTATGGTTGTCATTGCCCTTTCTTTATGTGTCCTCTCCTTACTCACTGAGCTTTCTGGTTTTGTAGCAGGATTAAGTTAGCTATGTCCAAGCTAGGAAAAAAAATTGTATAATCATTGTGAAAATAGAAAATGGAGTCAGACAGATGAATATATGGAGCAGTGTTAAACTGCAAGGTAACTCAATTACACCAAGAACAAGGAATAGCAGGAGAAAGAGGCAAACCCAGTTTGTAAGTGGAGTCTTCAATAAGGAGGATACTTACACAAGAGGTGTGTCTTGGTCAGTCAAAAGACAAATAAATCTTTACACCTTCCCTTGAGAGCTTTGGATTTAATAGAAGCCTTAATTGGATTCAATCACACATACCATATAGATGGTGTTAACAATATATATTCTATATCAAGGCTGACTCCTGTGGCCAGCTTCTTGTACATGGAAGGGTGATGGGAACATATTTCAAAGACAGGGAAAAAGTGAGGACTCACCAATTGTCTGGGTTCGGCTCATGGCTCAGATCTTCCTTACTACCTCTTATAATAAGCAAACATTTGGGAGTGTACACAGCTTTGAGAATAAGTCTAAGCCCTTTGCTTCACATTACTTAAAGCAAAAGCAACAACTTTTCTCTCTAATAACTATGGGAAGTTAGATTCTAGAGAGTACAATTACAACATGCTTCATGAGACTAGGTATCCCTCCGTCAACTCACAGAATATTAGCTACTCAGACAATATACTGAACCAAACACTGACCTGACTTTAGTTAAAAGTTGCTGTTATTTCTTTTTTCTGAAATTGACCTCGTAATCATTTCCCAGATGGGAGGTTGCATGCCTGTCAGAGTGTGAGTGTGTGTAGTTCACAAAACAAGACAAGAGGAAACATTTCTAGAGTACTTAGTTGCTGTGACCTTTTTGTTTATCACTACTATAATAGGGAGACGCTTATGTGACCTGAGCTCCACTTCATGGAAACAAAATTTGGGAAGACTTTTAAATGCAGGAGTGTGCAAATTAGAAGTATCTAGGGCTTTATGGCTATGATTAGGTCATCTTTGTCTGCTAATTGGTGATCATCAAAGTGAGACTCCCATAATAAGGTGGGGATGGGATTGTTTCACACCATTTCCTTCCTGATGATTACATCACACAAGTATGTTTTCCTGATTCTTCATGAAAGACATGCCTCAAAGTGTAAGAGGTATGTGAACATCTCAAAAGGACAGAGCAAATCAAATTTGATTTACGGACTTTGATTTACTTCCCCAGACAGGAACTTAAAGGATATATGATCATTCCAAAGGTAGAATGTTAGGTTGCTATTTTGGAGGAAAGATAAGGAGCAAACTCTGAGCTCTTAAAACACATCCTAACCCATCCCCTGATGTTTTTACATACTCCCTCCCATCTCCATACTGAAAAGATCACAAGTGTTTTGGACTAAAACTCCCAGCATTCCTCAATAGGGGTTCATTGGGAAGTAAGGGTTGACTTAAGCAGCTACGTTTGGTATATAATTGAAAGCATGTGGGTTCCTTGCTTTTGGGTTGTACCCTAAGGTCTCAAATTAGATGATATTACTTGCAGGACCTGTCAACCAATTACTTACCTCTCTCTCCCTACCATTCTCCCTCTAACTTTCCTTCTTGTTCTTTCTTCCCTGTCTCCTTATCCCCCTTTAAAACTTTTTATTATTATATTTTTTCTGTATATTTGCTTGCTTTTGGGTCTTATCCCAAGTTCTTAAGCACAAGGGTGAGGACTCACACTCAAGTGACCCTGTTTCCCCCTGGGGATGTTATAACATTAAAAGCCTAGGTAAGGGTAGGCTTGGGCACTTCTATGAGCTGTAAGTAGTACAAGTTGTTCCTACTGAAAGCTTTTGCAGTTCTCAAGAACAAGGCTGAAATCTGAAGCCCCGTACTACTAAAAATATAAGGAAACATTTTTAGATTTAGACAACAAAAAGAATATACCAGAGGTGCCAGCTCACTGTGATCCTTCACCACACACAAAAAGGTGTAGTGCAGATACCAAAAGTGTTGTAGCAACAAAATATATGTCATTCTTTGTCTCACTAGATAAGCAAGGCCCTGTTTTATTTCCCTCTGGGTTTAACAAACTCTACTCTTTTATGTTTCAAGGGCAAATGGCCTCACTACAAAGAAACTTCAAATCAAAGCCAGGAATGAAAACTTGCAAAAATAATATCAGACTTGCTGACTGCCAGATGATGATAAAACACACTAGCATCAAACAAATCATGACACCTGTGTCACAAGGATGGATGTGCTGACCTTTCCCCACTCCCCACTTCTACTTTCTAGTAACTCTAAAGAGCCCTGCATTCTCCTTGTGAGCAGGGCAGTGATCTTTCTGATGCTAGTCTGCTGTCCTCATTTGTTGACAAGGTAATAAACCTATTTTACTTCTCCTCAAACTTTACTCCTTTTACCAGCTGGGGGAATTGTGAGCATAATTTTGGTATCAAAGAGGGCAGAAATGTGGGACTCGGCATTGCTGATGTGGCAGTGCAACCACAATGAAGTGCATTCCTATTTTTGAGTCCCACAATTCCTCACAACTCAGGCAGTGTGAGGCAGTATCTCTGGACACTGTCTTAGAGGAGAGAAGGAGGCAGTTGAAGTAATGTGAAGCAGATCATACAGGTCCCCATCCTGTTGCTGAGAAAATTGGGTAGAAATCTTTGAATCTGTTACTTGCTCTCTTGACTGCAGTTTGCACCCAATGCCTTGGGAACCACACCAGTCACTGGGTCCTTAGAAAGCTAACTGTCTTCTGTCACATCTTGTTGGAGTATACATGTGGTCACACTGTCTAACAAATGAGAAGCATCTTATTTTTCCTATTTTCTTCTACATGTGTAAGGACATCCCTTCAATTATACAAGTACATAAGAAAATTACGAGTACATAACTAAGGATCTTTTTCAGCTTCCAAACTACACCCATAGCTTAGAAATGCATCCGTTGTGTTTTCTTCCTTCCCAACTTCTAAAAAACAGATGGCTTGTAACGTTGAAAGTGACTTACATATGCAACAAGGTGTTGATTCCACCCAATTCAACAGTGAGCATAGAAATGTATCAGTAGTGTTTTCCACCTTCCCAACTTCTAAAAAACAGATGGCTTGTAGAATTGAAAGTGACTTACATATGCACCAAGGTGTTGATTCCACTCAATTCAGCAGTGAGCCTGGCCAGCCTGGGATAGTTGCACAACAAGATGAGTGTTTAATATTTATATTTCTGTCAGTAATCTCTCCAATTTCTGTTATCTTATACTCACTGATGATTATTGTACCATAATACTTAGTCTTTAGGTTAGTTACTTTAGATTGGTTTTATTTTTCAGTTTCACCAACTCTGTCAAACTGTAAACTCACTAGAAAAATAAATGAAAAGGGTCATGTCTTTTCAGAGATATTGCCAGTTCTGTTACCACTACAGCAACAAAAGCAAATATTACTATAAAGCATGTTGTGTCAGTTTTTTCTTAGTTTCCCAGTGCATCTCAAAGCATGCACTATAGTCTGTGATAATAGTATGTGATAATAGTATGCCTGAAAAAAAAAAAGTGCACACCTTAATTAAATGTAGCTAAGATAGAACAGGAATTTAGTACAGAGACTACAGCCCTCTCTCCCATCCAATAGTTGTTAAAAAAAATCTATGCACATTCCAGAACAAGCTAGCCCCAAAAGTGGTGTATCAGGCCTTTCTTTATCTCACTAGCCCTCTGGGCTCAGTTGTAAAACTCCCCATGTCATATTTGACAAATAAGTTTAATACAGTCCTCTTTTAAGCAAAACTGATCAAAATACACTCATCAGCCTCTCTATGAATCCTTTTCTCTTTCTATGAAACAAAACTGGTCAAACCCCTCCAGGACCATCTGTGTATCCTTGTCTTTTACTAAATCTTTCTATTAGCAAACTTTAAAACAAGAAGAGAAAAAACACAGCACATACAAGTGAGTTTCTGTATAAGTTCACATATCTAATTTCTTATCAATAATAGCTAATATATACTAAAATGTGATATTATTATCAATGATATCCAATGTCTTATCAGCCAGAATGGAGTGGAATGACACATATTTATTATCGGAATAAAAATAAAGTCAAAGAATTTCATATTTGGCAAGAGTGTTCAAAAGTGAAGAAGAGATTTCCTGTTTCTTCACAGCAATGTAAGGAACTTAGAAGTCATTTCTTCAATTAACTCAGGAAATGAAAAATACAAACTTCTAGCTCTCAAAGTTTTTGGTATATAGAATTGGTTTTTATGCTAATTATATTGGCTTTGTATTTGGCACTGAACCTGTAGTGAACAAAGACACCATAGCTATGCCCTTGTAGAGTGCACATACTAGTTGAAAATGCAACATAAACTGGCTCACTGGTGGCTAAAAGCATTTGACTCAGAAGATTCCATGACATGGGGCAAAACTACAACATCTCCAAGACTTCAGAAATCAATGCTGCCCATGCATGATTGAATAATTTGAGGAAACTCAACTTTAAACAACAAAGATGAGTGTTGAGAGGCCTCGCCAAGGCAGAAGCTGAGGTTCATATCTCACTCCCAAAAGAGCAGTCCTGAAGTGGGCAGAACTGCTAAATGTGAACCTAGCTTTTAGGAGACAGTTGTGAAAGTGCTGGAGAGGTCCAGGTGAACAGGTCTCCAGCAAAGAAAACAAAGTGTAGAGAAGTATTATTCCCTCCCCATATCTACTTCAGGCCATGAACAAATAATGAGAAACTGTGCTTCAAGGTGCATGAAGAGGCCTGGAATGCCCTATTCAAAGTCTGTAAAGACATCTGCCTGAACCACAGAAATGAATACAATCAGTGGAATCACAGGCAAGAGTTGCTTCTTCAAGCCCCTCATGAAGTACACATTAGACACAGACCCCTTCGGGGGTCTCTCACCCTCAGAAAAGGTAGCTACTAGTTCTCCCTGCCATACTGTATGATATATTGGAAAAGTAGAAGCTTTACATCCATTAAACAATTGAACACAATCTGAAACAAAAATACTACCAATAAATAGATAGAAAAATAGAAAAAGTAATACCTTGAGACTTAGGGGATCACTTCATCACACTGAGAGTATAAGTCTCTAGAAATCAGTCCAAGATATGGAAATTTTTTTTTCTTTCTATCATAGTACCCAAGATGCCATGGTACAGAAATTCAAAAAGATGGAAGAAAACAAGAAAAAATATAACAAAATTATACAATAAAACTCAGGGGAAAAAAAAGAAAATAGAGATACAGGATGTAAAAAGATAAAAAGTGTAGTTGAAGCTGGAAAAAGCTATGAACAGAATGTACCAAATGAACAACTGAATCAGTAAACTCAATATGATGATTCACAAAGAATCCAGGTAGAGGAAGAAAGAAATGCAAATGAAGAAACACTCTCAGCATGATCTGATAACATATGCAAAGATGAGAGCACACGTAACTTATTTGAAGAAATAATACAGGAAAACATTCCAGTCTTTGAGAAGGACTAAATATACAAAATCTATTAAGGTAAAGAATAGCTACTTATAAAATCTGAAGTGATTTACACCATGGCACATACTGGTGGAAATTCCAAGAGTTCAAGACAATAATAATAATAATAATAATAATAATAATAATAATAATAATAATAATATTGAAACTGGGTATGGGGGAAAGGAGATAACTTATGAAGGAAACCTGGTCAGGTACTCTGACTTTCTCAAGAAACAATACAGGGAAAGAGGGGATGGAATGAAGTGATCAGGTATGAAAACAAATATTGGGAGTCAAACTTTAATTTATAGGGATTCCAGCACTCTAATATTAGATCAACTAGTCAGAAAATAAACAGGAACAGCAATAAACTTATACAAAATGTTAGACTACATGGAATTACTAGATAGCTACATGGCTCTAAACTTTCGAAAAATCTTAATATACTTTCTTCTCAAGCACAGATGGGTCATTCTCTGGGTTGAATCATAGGTTACATCACAAAACAAGTATTCATCATTTCAAGAATATTGCAATCACACCAAACATATTTCTGGCCACAAAGTTATCAGAATATAAGTCAATCAACAACAACAACAACAAAAAAAAAGCAGGAAAAATCTCTAATATGTGGATCCTGGACAGCACTTTGGTAATGACTATTTTGTTAAAGAGAAAATAAAAGAAAAATACATGACACAAATGAAAATGAGGACCACCCTCTGTAGGTTACATACAGCAAAAAGTAAAATTAAAAGTTCATAATGTAACAGTTCCACATCAAGAAATAATAAAATCTCAAATAAGTAGTCATATTTTTCAACTTAAGGGACTAGAAATAGATGAATGACAAATCCAAATGCCAATAGAAAGATACAGATTAAAAAATTAGAGCAGAAATAAGATAAATAGAAATTTAAAAGGCCAAAAGATTAATCAAACAAGAACTGCTTCTTTAATAAAATAAACAAACCTCTAATTAAGGTTTCAAGGAAAATATAGTAGAAAACACAAATAAATAAAATCAGCAATGCAAGAGAAGTTATAATAGAGTTACCACTGTTCAATTTCATAATAGATTATTATAAAAATTCATATTCTAGATAGTTGAATAACATAGAAGAGATGAAAATTTTAAAGAAACATACAACCCTCTCAGATTGGATCAGGAAGAAATAGATAATATGTACAGAGCATTACAAGAAAGAAAATTGGAATAGTAGTCAACAAAAACAGAAGTTGATGACAAGATGTTTTATTAATAAGTTTTACCAAATATTCAAAGACAAATTAATACATATCTTCCACTTCTACAAAATTGAGTAAGAGATAAAACTTCCAAACATATTTTCTGAGAATAATATAATTCTAATGATATTAATAATTAATATTAATCATTTTTTCTGGTGAAGCCACCAGAAAAGAAAATGCATAAATAATTTTCCTGATGAACATAGATGAAAAGGAAAAATAACTCAATAAAATCTTAGCAAACTAAATTCAGCAATATATTAAATATACCATGTCCAAGTGGGATTTATTCCAGAAACACAAGTGTGGCTCAGCATCTGAAGATCAATCAATGTAATTCACTACATCAATAAAAAGAAAGATTAAAAACTATAAAATCCTATCAGTAGATGTCAAGAAATATTTGATAAAATTCTATGCTCATTTGTGATTAAAGACCTCAATAAACTATAGGTAGATGGAACATGCTTCAAGATAATAAAGGTATATATGGCAGATCTAATTGACGATGATGAAGAAATATGGGTGCCTTAGTGGTAAGATTGTGAAACTATCCCTCTGAACCAAACATCATTTCGCTTAATAATGTTATCTTAACACAAAAATATTATAAATTAAGGATAATCATTTTTTAAGGGAAAAAAAAAAAACTAAAAGTTTTCCCTTACTATCTATCATAAGCCAAAGACTTCAAATTTCTGTATTTTTTTTAGATTTATTTATGTATGCATATAAGAATTGGGGTACAGGCCAGAGTTATAGGGGGTGAGATGATTCATCAGAGACAGAGTGGAGAGCAGAACAGGCAGCTGTACTGAAATACCCTCCTGAGGGTGGGCTGGTCAGCAGAGGTCTGCCAATCCCAGTAGGTCACCTTCCTGGCTGGGGATTGAACTTGTGATGAACTGGCTGTGAACAGCTTCATAGTGCTGCAGTTTAACCTGTTGTGGACCAGGGCCCAGACTTCAACTTTCATCACTAAACTTCAACATACTATGGGAAGTTCTTAGCTAAAGGAATTAGACAAGGGTTGGATTTAAAAAAAAAAAAGGAATCCAAATTGTGACAAAATAAATAAAGTTGTGATTATATTCGATGACAAGACGATAGAAAACCATAAGGTTTCCACTAAAAAAAAAAAAATCTTGAAACAGTAGATCAGTTCAGCAAAATGTCATGAGTACAAAAATGAATATAGAAAAATATATTGCCTGCCTATCTGCAAGCATTGAGCAAAAAAAGGAAGAAACCAATAAAACAATCCAATCCACAATTTCATCAAAATGAATTAAATACTCACAGATAAACTTAATGAACTATACAGTGCAGAAGAAATAGAAGACACAAAGAAATAGAAAGATAATTCTTGTGCAGTGATTGAAAGAATTAACATTGTCAAAATGGATATCTTATAAACAGCAATATCAGATTCAATGCAATCCAATCCCTATCAAGGTTTCAATGGCATTCTTCAAAGATAAAGAAAAGGCAATACTGAATTTCATATGAAGCCACAAGGGGCCCTGAATAATCAAAGCATTCTTGCAAAAAATGAAGAAAAAAAATTCTGTTATCACATGCACAGATGTTAAACTATATAACAAATCTATAATATTCAAAACAGTATGGTACTGGGACAGAAACAGAGGCCAAATTAAATAGAATTGAGAACTCAGAAGTAAACCCATGCCTACATGGGCAGTTAATCTATAATGAAGGATCTATGTATGTGTCTTGGAGAAACAAAAATTATATGTTAGCAAAACATATAACTACATGTAAAAGGATCAAACCAGACCACTATCTTTCAAAAGATGTCTAAATTAACTCAAAATGGTTAAAAAATTGGAGATAACACCTGAATTCATGAAATGCAGGAAAATACATCATGGCATAGGTGTCAAAGAAGTCTTTATGGATTCAACCTCACCAGCAATGAAAACAAAAGAGTACATAAAAGTGTGTGCATAGCACAGGGAACTGTCACTAAAACAAAAAGATACCCTACTGAATGGGAGAAAAAATTTTGAACACTGTATATCCCACAAGAGGCTGAAATCAATTACCTGCAAATAATGAATATAAATGAGTACAAAAAAAAAGAAAGAAAGAAAACAGAGAAACAAATGGACAGAAGTTATAGTCACTTCTACAGGGAAGACATACAAATGGCCAAAAGTCATTTGAAAAAACTGCTCATCATCACTTATAATCAGGCAAATGTAAGTCAAAACCACTATAAAATACCACCTCACACCTATATAAAGGCATATCAAAACAAAACAAAACAAAAAACACATGTGGTAATGATGTGGAAATAAAGCCTTGTTCTCCTCCTTGGGAAATAGTATGGATATTTCTCAACATATTAAAAAATGGTTCTACTATATAACCCAGAATTTTGTTTCCTTGCATCTGCTATAAATATGCAAAAATATTCATTCAAATGGATATAGTCATTGCCATATGTATTGCAACACTACTTAGGATTGTCAAGTTATGTAAACATATTAAATGTCAAAGAACATATGAATAGATCAGGATGATTTGACATGTGTATACACACAACGGAATTCTTAGCTATAAAGAACAGAAAAACTTTTGTCATTTGTGACAACATGGGCAAAACTGAAAGGGATCATGATAAGTGAAATAAGGCATAAGAGAAAAGGAAGGCACAAGATGGTATCACTTAAATATGGAATATAAAGAAATACATTATATGGAAAATAGAGGCCCTGTTGACCAGGGGTCAACAAAAAAATTCAACCAATTGTAAGTCCCAGAAGTTCATTGTAGAAATGAGGCTACCAGAGTAGGATGGGGAGCAAAGAGAATACAGTGGTTAGCACAATGGAGTAGGGGTGTTTTGGTAATGGGTCTGGGGTGGAATAACATAACATGTGATGGGGAGATCCTATAATTTTATCTCACAAGGAAATAAAAGAATAAATGTTGAATAAACTGAAAGAAACTTTTCTTATAATAATCAAGAAATTAGGTTTTAGAGCAAAGTGATATTCCTCAAATTAGGCATACAGTTAGAAATACAGATATTCAGAGCTGGTAAATACCTGGTCACAATGCAGGGATTCATCCAGGTTACTGAAAGACTAAATCTTAATCATATGAACACAGAATGTTTCCCTTACCTCCACATTTTGCTGCCAGAGCAATAGAGGTCCTATGTAGTAATAGAAAATTAAAACCAAAAGACACTTACAATTCAGATCTTTTTTTTTTTTTTAAGATTTATTTATTCATACAGAACTGGGGTACAGGCCAGAGATGCGGAGGGTGAGAGGATTCACCAGAGACAGAGTGGGGAGCAGAACAGGCAGATTGAAGAAGCATACTGCTGAGGAGAGCAGCAGGTGGGCCAGGAGGGCTCTACCGCGCCATGTGGATCTCCTTCCCAGCAGGCGGGGATCGAACTCATGCAGAAGTAGCCTAAGCTTCCCAATGCTGTGCTTCAACCAGCTCCACCACCAGGGAGGGCCAACTCAGATCTTTTCAAAGAAATATTTAAGGAACCCTCAAAACAACATAGGAGAGAAAAACAAAGGATATCAAGTAAAATAAGCTAGAGTAATTTTATGTTGCGATAATACATCTATATCAAACAGTAAAGGCGAAAACAAACCTCATTATGAAACTACTTACCTCAGTTCTTTCTTTCGTTTAGTACATTTATGTGAGTTTAGAAAAATAAACGTTATAATAAAAGGAAATAGTAGTAAAAACAATAACAATATGATGGGATGGAGAAAGCATCAAATTTAGATATCACACAGATGTGATCTACCAAACTGGGACCTCTATGTTTAATATACTAATGTCTCTAATGAAAGAAATACAACTTTGATAACATGCAAGAATAGGTAAGTAATGTAAGTGAATGTATTATCTAATAGGAAATCTAGAAGTTATAACGGAAAACAGAAGCATGACAAAAATCTAACTCTATTTGCATTCATACATAGAATCATTGAATAGTAAGAGATCAATACTACAAATACAATCTAGACATTTAATGGAATCACTGTCAAAATTCCAACAACTTTTTTTTTCACAAATGAGCTTTATCCACAAGTTTACATATACATTCAAAGACTCTGAATACCCAAAACAATCTTGACAAAGAATAAAGTAGAAGGACTCATATTTTCCAATTTCAAAATTTAATATAAAATTACAATAATGACAATACTGGTGCCGGTTTAATAATAATATAATATAGCAATAGAATAAAGTTAAGAGTTTAAAAATTAACTCACATATTTATAGTCAAGTGATATTTGACAAAGTATTAAAATAGGAAAGTATATCTTCAATAAAGGGTATCATGACAGCTGGATTTCTACATGCAAAGAATGAGGTTGGATCTGCACCTCAAATCACATATAAAAATTAAATCATACTGAATTAGCATGTATATATACCATAAGAGCGCCACACATATAAAAAATGAGAAAAATATACCTTTATTGTCTTCAATTTTTCATGATATTTTAAATATGGGACCTCCTTGGTGGTGCAATAGGTTTAAGTGCAGCACTGTGAAGCTAATGCAGCTGCATCAGAAGGAGTTAACTCTCCAGCCAGGGAGCTGACCCACATGGCGCAGCAGACCTCTCCTGTGTCACAGGCTGCTCCTTTCCTCAATGTGCTTAGTCCATCTGCCTGTTCTGCTCCCCATTCTGTCTCTGGTGAATCTTCTAACCACCCCTGCACTTCTGGCCTGGACCCTAGTTTTGGATGCATAAATAAATAAATATTTAGGAAAAAAAAGAAATGTTAAATAAGGTATTAAAAGTACAGACATCAAAAGGGAAAGTAGAAAATTTGAATGTGTCAAAATTAAAAGTGTTGTGAATGTAAGGACATTATCAAGGATGCACAAAGATAACCTATGAAGTCAGAGAATATATTATTAAATCAAAATTCTGATAAGGTATACATTCATTATGCATAAAGAATTATTAGGGCCCTCCCTGGCTGACAAGCTATTGGCAGAACAACCACTTCACCCGAGTTTGATCCCAGCCAAGGGCTGACCCATATGTCGGGGCAGACCTTGCCTGTCTTGCCCCCTGCTCCCCTCAATAGTGCATTTCAGTAGATCTGCCTGTTCTACTCCCCATTCTGTCTCTAGTGAATCCTCTAACCACCCCTTCTCCTCTGGCCTGTACCCCAGTTCTATATGCATAAATAAATCTTAAAAAAAAAATTACCATGATTCAACACAGCTAGTCAACTCAAGTAAAACAAAATGTGAAAGAAATTTTAAGAACATTTCTTTAAAGAAGATATAGAGATGATCAAAGAACATCAAAAAGCTAAAATAGGGCCCTCCCTGGTGGCGCAGAGGGTTAAAGCACAACACAAAGAAGCTTAAGCCACTTCCGCATGAGTTCGATTCCTGCCTGCCCTGGAGGTGACCACATGGCGTGGCAGACCTCTCCTGACCCGCCCGCTGCTCCCCTCAGCAGTGTACTTCCTTGATCTGCCTGTTCTGCCCCCCACTCTGTCTCTGGTGAAGTCTCTCACTGCCCCTGCAACTCTGGCCTGTACCCCAGTTCTGAATGAATAAATAAATTAATATTTTTTTAAAAAGTTAAAATATCTAATTATTATGGAAATGCATGTTAAAACTATGATGAGATAACCATTGTTTATATCTAATTTTATGAATATTAAAAAGTGGGAAATACCAAGTGTTGGTGATGATTTGGAGAACTTAGAATTATTGAACACTGTGAGAATATAAAGTAGAAAGTAGTGCAAGTTGATAAAAAATGTTTACTGGATCCTGAAAAATGTTTAAGAACAAACTTCCCATATGACCTAGCAATTACTCTACTAAATATATACACAATGAATTGAAAATGGAGACTTAAATAGAAAGTTGTTCCAGATTTGATGTAAAATTATTCACAAGATCCAAAAGGTGGAACTAATTCAAGTATCCATCAAGAAAAGAATGGGAAAACTAAATTAGTATATACATAAATAGAATAAGATTCAATAAGATTCAGTCATGAAAAGAATGAACACCCACAAATAAATCAATGTCATTCGTTAAATCAACAAAAGGGATGGTAAACATGATGTGGTAATACTAATATATATGTATACATACATACACACATACACATATACACACATATGTGTATGCATATATATATAAATTATTTGACAAATTTAACTTGGTATCGATAGATGAAATATTAGAGGACATATATGACAAAATCACAGCTAACATCAGACTTTCATCAGTGCTGAAATTCTAAGCTTTTCCTCTAAAGTCTGGTACAAGACAAGGACATCAATCTTCTTCACAACTATTCAATGTACTATTGAAACTCTTAGCTAGAGCAATTTGGTAAGAGAAAGATTTAAAAGGAGTAAAAATTGGGTAAGAACTAAAGCTATCACTATTTACAAATAACAAGATAATATACATAGAAATCTCAAAATACTCCACTAAAATAATTTTACAAGATCAGATTAGTAAAATGAAGTGACAGGCTACTGCCGCGTCCGGCTAATCGGAGCCGAGTCCGGCTAATCGGAGCCGAGTCCGGCAAGGGACGATGAGGTTAAAGAAAACACAGGACACCAAGGTTCTTCATCCAGGAGTCTCTCTCTTTATTGAGTTGACCCCCTTTATATATCATTAGGCAGTAAGGGTGGGAGTTTGGAGGAGAAGAGTGGAAATTTACTGAGAAGGAGGTATGGGGGAAGTGAGGAATTTCTCTTATCACACCTCGCCGGCAACTGCCAGACGCCTGCACTCCCTATGGGCAGGTGTCGGCACTCCCTCACTGCCTTTATGGCGCCTCAGGCTGTTAGATAGGATGACCACAAATCTGCCTCCACCTTATCGGTTCAACCATCTGTTGCCATGGTAGCACAGCGGTGGGCGCATTCCTCGGAGTCCCAAGAGCTGGGTGCAATCGCGCCACCAACAGCTACAAAACTAATATTCCTATATTTAAACAATGACTCATAGAGAAGGAAATCAAGAAAATAATTATTTTTCTAATTTTATCAGAAAGAATGAAATATCTAAAATAAATTTAACAATAGAGATGAAGGCCCTCCCTGGTGGCGCAGCGGGTTAAAGCACAGCACTGAGAATCTAAAGCCGCTTCCGCATGAGTTCGATTCCCGCCTGCCCCGGAGGTGACCACATGGCGTGGCAGACCTCTCCTGACCAGCCCGCTGCTCCCCTCAGCAGTGTACTTCGTCGATCTGCCTGTTCTGCTCCCCACTCTGTCTCTGGTGAATCCTCTCACCCTCCGCATCTCTGGCCTGTACCCCAGTTCTGTATGAATAAATAAATCAAAAAAAAAAAAAAAACAATAGAGATGAAATAAATACCTGCACCACAGAAACCACAAGACACTGTGAAAGAAATAGAAGACATGAATAAATGAAAAGTTTCCTTGCTGCTGGTTGGAATGAATTGACACTGTTAAATATCATTTTATTCATAGCAACATACAAATTCAGTGTATTTCCTATCAAAGTCTCAATTGTATTATTCAAAGAAATAGGACACAAATCTATTGCAAATGAAACTTTGTCATTTGTAACAACGTGGATGGTACCAGAGAGGATTATGATAAGAAGAACTAGCCAGAAGAATACCAGATGATTTTTCTCATAAGTGGAAAAAAGAGAAATATCAAAGAGGAACAGACAAGGCTCTCCCTGTTGATGCAACAGGTTAAAGCACCCACACTATGAAGCTCTCTGAAGCCACTGCAGCAAGAGTGCAATTCCTGCCACACGGTGTGGCAGACCTCTCCTGACAGGCCTGCTGTTCCACTCAGCAGTGTATTTCAGTAGATCTGCCTGTTCTGTTCCCCACTTTGTCTCTAGTGAATCCTCTCACCATTCCTGCACCTCTGGCCTGTACCCTAGTTCTGTAAGCCTAAATAAATAAATCTTAGAAAAAATTTTAAAAAAAGGAACAGACAAAACTGAACTAAGCAAACCCTAGTAATATGATTGAAATTTGAGGCTGCCAAAATGGAATAGTGGAAGTGAGCTCTAAGGGGGGTGGGGGGGTGAGGTACAAGGTTTATAGTGAAGGATTAGGGACTCTTTGAGGTGGGTATGGTGCTATTACATTCTTCTGAATCATTGTGAACCTGCATCTCTGAATCATGTATAGCTTGTGAGAGTGTTACCTCAATAAAAATATGATGCAATAAAAAAATAATTCATTTCTCAAACATGTTATAGCATGGAGGAATCTTAAAATATTATGTCAAATAATTTCAAACACAAAAGTTAACATTGTATAATCCCATGTATATGCAATACTTCTAATAGACAAATTTACATGGACAGAAAGTAGATTAAAGGTATCCAGGGGATGGAAAGGAGAGCTAAGGAGTTAAAGGTTAATGAGTATAGAGTTTTTATTTGGAATAATGTAGTTTTGGAACTTGATTGTGCCGGTGGTTGAACGATATTATGAATGTACTTAATTGGACACTTAAGTTTATTAAAATGGCAAATTATGTTTTACATATTTTACCACAATGGTAAACAGAATAAAAGTTAAAAGTAAGAGATGGCAATTATTGAGACTATTTTGATGTATTCAAGGATCAATAAGGATAGAGGGAATGGAAGTTGATAAGTGTGTATAGAGTGGGAGGAGAAAAGTTGGAGACTGAGCTAAGGATGTGATTTTGAAGAGTCCTACTGCCAAGTTACACAGTTCCTGTTTTATTGTAAATGCAATGGATAGCAACAGAGTTTTAAGCCAGAAAGTATGACTTGATATATAATTTTAAAATAGTATTCTGCTTCATGAAGAAAGAATAAATTGGATGAGGAATGGAGACAGTGACTAAGAATGATGAAAATATCAGTACAGAAATGTTCACAGTGACATTATTCATAAAGATCCCAAACTGACAGCAACTCAAATACCCATCAACAGATTAATGAATACATAAAGAATTTTACATATAGTATTCCTACCCAAAAGTTAAGAAGTATATAATACTAAGACCTTCAAGAATATGCTACAGGGAAAATAAAAACAATCACAAAATGTTGTATAATATATGATTCTACTTATATGAAGTTTCTAGAATTGGAAAATCCTTAGAGACATAGATAAATTAGTGGCTGATTTGTACTGGTGTGTGGGAAGAAATAGAATATGACTGTTAATTGTATGACTTTTCTTTTCTGGTGATAAAAATCATGCTTCAATTATATAGTGTTACTGTTGTACCGTCTTATAAAATTCCAAAATCCAAGGAATTACACACTTTAACATAGGAAATACTATTTTACATAAATTGTATCTCAATTTGAAAGAAGTTGAAGGAAAGAAACCAAAGAGAAAAACAAAATTGAGATATTTTCTATGCATTTTTTAACATGTAATTTAGGTTTTTTCCCTGAGGATTATAATTAACATTTCATGTTATAAACTATTTAATGTTATTACAAATTTTTATCAAAGTATAGCTATTCCTTACTTAATTTAATTTTTTTTTGCCATCTTCTTGTAGGATTATTCTAATTCTAAATCTGTCCTCTTTTGTTGTCACTGTTATTAAAACAGCATTAGGTTGCAATTTGTTTTGAAATCCTTTAACAGTTCTGCACCTTCACTGGTAAATTCAAGCCATTTACATTGCTTTTTTTTTTTTTTCCTTTCAGTTGTCTTTGTCTTATTGTTTAAGGTCTTACTTGGATGTTTTGTTTAGGTTTCACTTCTACATTGGGTTAGGATGAATGAGCTCAGTGTCCAGGGCTCACTCAGCTTGTGCCTATTCAGGAGCAATAAATAGAAAGGAAGTCAGGAACCGTAAGGGGTAATGAATAGAAAGATAGAAAGGAAATATTGCTCCAGTGAGCTTCATTGATTCAAGCTCCTTCTGAGCTGAGGGTAACAGAACCCTATGGTGGGGATCTCATGCTCTCAGCCAGCTCTATCTGCTACCTCTAGGTTGTTTGAGAATTTGCTGCATCACTGGGTAAAGATTGTAATTGTGGTATGGTCAGGAGATGTAATTTTTTCTCCTTCTTGTACTGACTCTTATCCTTGGATACCTGTTCTCATTGTTAATGGGTGATTAAACTCTGCTTAATGAATGTGTTTAATTGACTTGGTTTTAGCCATTAGTGATGGTGTGGCTGGGGATTTGAACATTCCAAAGTCTATGTAACAGACTTTCTTAGGGGAAGACAGGTGATCAGACTTGACTCCCTCTGCTGGTTTGTGTCACAGCTGATATACATTGGGAATTTCAGGTTCAAGGGAGTAATCATGAGTGTGCAACCTTTTCCTACAGGCCTCCTGTAGTACATCCTCTGTCCTGGATGCCAACGTTATGCACCCCTGATCCAAAATATTATTTGTTCTTTGTTCTTTGAACTTCCTATTGTAGGTAAATATAAACTATGACTGTTGTGGGTCTTCTGGGCACCACCTGCCCTTCATTTTTGTAGCTTATATTCCCTGGTATCATTGTAAATATAATTCAATGGAAGTTACTTTATATTCATTTATTTATTTTTACATCATTCTTTATATTGTTCATTTTCCCATCTCACTTGTAATCCCCATGACTTCCCACCACCAATTCACCTGTGTGCCATCACTATAGTCCTGTGCAAATTTCCCACCCCATTTTTAATCCCATTCCCCTCTCCACCCCCATAAAATATCTTGGTTTCATCCATAGCAGGAGTGTAAGGGATGGGGGGTGGGGAGAAGGGGGGAAGAGAAAATCAATTGTAATAAAAAAACAAAAGCAATGGTCACCTGAAGTTTTACCTATCCTTTTCCATAAGATCTTCACCCTGGTGTGTACTATAATTATTTTATCTTTCAAGGGATGTTGGATGTAACTTAGTTGTGATTATGTGGAGAAGATAAGACCATTGTTTTTACTCTGCCACCATCTGATCAGACTATTTGTAGTCATTCTTGATTTTAATTTTTATTCCCTGATTGTTATTGATGCTTCAGAGTTTCTTTGTTTTCAATTTTGTTACATTGTTCTCTGCTTTGTGTTTCTTTCTTTCTTTCTTTCTTTCTTTCTTTCTTTCTTTCTTAAAACTCAGCCCATTTCTGCTTGGTGTAGTGCTAAGTTAATGATTAGCCAGTGGTTGTACTCAAACAGTTTGAGCTAGTGATCTTTCCACTTTGATGTGGATTGGGCATTACATTCAATGTCTCGAAGGTTTTAAGTTTTTTCCAGTGTTACATTCCACCAGGTCCTTCCCTAAGTTCCTTTAATTGATTACACTTTCCCAAAAAACTATCATGTTTTGAGTCCTCCCACCACCCCACCCACACCCCAACCGCATCCCTTAGCCTAACTATGACCTTCCTGTCAGTAAGAAATATATGAGTATCATTTTTTGTATGACTTCTACAGGGGCAGGGTATCTCAAATATTTCCTATAAAGGTTTCTATTATTAATGACAATGCCAATAGATAGGAACTTACCAGGTCTCTGCTCTAAATAAAATTATATAGTCCCTTGGGCCCTCCCTGATGCTGCAACAGGTTAAACTGCAGCACTATGAAGTCATTTGCAGTCACTGCAGTACGAGTTCAATCCCTGACCAAGGACCTGACCCTCATGGTGCAGTAGAACTTTCCTGTATTGCCCATTGCTCCCCTGAGCAGTGTATTTCAGTCAATCTGCCTGTTCTGTTCCCTGCTCTGTCTCTGGTGACTCCTCTCACCCCTACACCTCTGGCCTGTATTCCAGTTCTTATAGCATAAATAAATAAAGCTTTAAAACTTAAAAAAA
>NW_004567110.1:61132656-61133706 GCF_000260355.1 Condylura cristata | reverse complement strand
TACTCTTTCCCTAAAACAATCACTAACTACTCTCTGCTAGTCTTATTTAACCTCTTTCTAAAACAAACACTAGCTACTCTCTGCTAACCTTAAGTTAACCATTAGCTTCACTTTAGGCTATCACTGACGACTCTGCTAACACAATTTATCCCTTCCCTAGGACTCCTAAATCCTTTGCTATCAGCTCATCCTTTCCCAGACCCTGATCCTTTAAAGTCACAGTTAAACATCCGTATACATGAAAGCTATCACAAAGATGTATAGTATAGTGTGCCATAAAGTAGCAGGAAGAGGATTCATTGTTCCCCTCTTCCTTTAAAACTTTTATGTCTTATTAACTTACCTGAGTCATTATTGTAACTAAATCTTGCTAAACAGTATAAATAAAGACCTGCAAAAAGATGAGCAGGAAGATTTGCACCCAACTCCGACTCCGGTGTCTTCCTCACTCCCTCTCCCCTTCTTGGAATCTCTGCACGCCTATGCCTTCCCATCTTAGGGTCCTGCCTTTCCTGCCTCCAGACACCTCAAAATTTGGAGCTGGTCTCCGACAGGGTTGTTTAATAATTTTGTTTACTATCATTTCTGTGTGTGTGTGCTTCTTTCTGGGTGTGGACATAAGTAATAATTTTTTACCTTTTTATCATTTTTTGAAGTGTCTTCTATTTCTTCTTCCTAGCTAACTTAATTTCTAATTGTCTTCCAGTACTCTTTCCCTTGAATCACTTCCTTGATATCACATAGCCTAGGATAGATATGTATGTTCTTCCTATTTCCATTGTATCATACTTGTTAATTTACTAATCTTGATCAGTATATAAGTCCCTACTCAAATATTGTCTCTAATACTAGTTGCAAACTCCTTGAGAATAAGAACGATATTTTATCTCTTCCGCTCTACTTACGATGTTAAGCAGAGTGTATCCTCAAAGAAATAACCAGACTGTGGTGTAGTCAAGATGTTTATTCAACAATAGGAATAGTGCCCATAACTAAGGATCAGTGTCAGGTGTTTTCCACAGGGATCACAACATAGGAAAAATTTAAAGG
>NW_004567110.1:61119197-61128580 GCF_000260355.1 Condylura cristata | reverse complement strand
GTGAAAGGAATCAGAATAAGTGATCCAAAAAACCATTTGGCTTAACAATTAGTTTTATTTGAAGGCAATAGATAAAACAGTGGACATAGGAGGAACTCACTACTTTCCCATTTTCTGTTTAAAAACAGGCATAAATTTACATTTGTAAAGGAGTCTTCTTCTCTAACTAATACTAGAAAAAGGAAAGTGACTGGACTCTTAATCAAAGAGCTTTTATCCCTGGAGTCCACAATGACTTGAATCTCCTTACCTTAGTAACACTTGTGGTCCATTAGCTTCCCATATATTTACCTGCCTATAACTTACCACCCCCTCTATGCCCAGACTTCTCTTGCTTTGTCTACTCTGCTACATCATTGATTACCCTTTGTTAAAATGAGTTGTAAGCTGCATAGGCCTGATGGATTCCTCAAGTTTCCACATATTTACTGTAATGTTTCTCCCATATGAATGCAAAATAAACCTTTACTTCTGTTAATCTCCTTTTGTAAATTTCTCCCTCTAATTAGCAAGTCCTGCCATTGGATCTACATAAATGGAGAAGTTGCTTTTTTCTCTCCTTCTTTAATTGGTAAGATTATAGGCCATTTAAAATGTCCAGCAATTATAATTCTACATCTCTTCCTCTGTATTTTCAGTTTTCTAATTCTCTTTCATTGTACCTTCCCCTTAAATTCAGTTAGTATGAAAGTTGATATTCAGATGAAAGGTGCTTATGCGACATGTTTTGAACAACAATAACAACAACAACAAAAAGATAAGCTTGTGTGAGATTCATTTTTAAAAAATATTTATTTATTTATTCTTTCATACGGAATGGGGTACAGGCCAGAAGTGAAGAGATGGTGAGAGGATTCACCAGAGACAAAGTGTAGAACAGAACAGGTCAACTGATGAAGTACACTGCTGAGGGGAGCCATGGGTGGGTCAGGAGAGGTCTGTTGTGCCATGCGGGTCACTTCTGGGGCTGGGATCTAACTCATGCTGAAGTGGCTTTAGCTTCTTAATACTGTGTTTTAACCTGCTGCACCACCAGTGTAGTCTCTCAAGGGCCCAGAGACTCATTTTAAAGGGTAAATTGGAATTTACTAAAAGTAGCTTTCTTTTTTCTGACGAGGCTCAATAGTACATTACACAGTACTGGATTCGATAAAAAACATGAACGATAACAAAAATAATGCAGTATTTAAAGAAGGAACTGAAACAAAAATGAGATAGCTTTATTTTTTCCTTTAGAAATCAATGTTTATTTTGCTTTGCTTATTTATTTTGATAAAATATATGGAAGATAAAATTGACCATTTTAAGTCCACCGTAATTATCTTCAACTGGTGGAGGCTAAAAGCAGAAAAATTGGTCTGGGCATAGAGGGGGTGTTAAGTTATAGGCAGGTAAATATATGGGGAAGCTAATGGACCACAAGTGTTACTAAGGTAAGGAGATTCAGGTCATTGTGGACTCCAGGGATAAAAGCTCTTTGATTAAGAGTCCAGTCACTTTCCTTTTTCTAGTATTAGTTAGAGAAGAAGACTCCTTTACAAATGTAAATTTATGCCTGTTTTTAAACAGAAAATGGGAAAGTAGTTAGTTCCTCCTATGTCCACTGTTTTATCTATTGCCTTCAAATAAAACTAATTGTTAAGCCAAATGGTTTTTTGGATCACTTATTCTGATTCCTTTCACTAGTAAGAGGCAGTGTGTCACCAGGCAGGTGGAGACCCTTGGAGTCAGTATGGAATAGGAAAGCCTGGGGGGGGGGGGTAAGAAGGCTCTACAGATAAGGGCAACAAATTCCAAAGGGGAATTTGATCAAACACCCCCTGGGTGAGTGGCAACAGGACATTCCTGGGCAAGGACAGATGGTAAAGTGAAAGTGATGGAGGAAGGAATGCAGGGGAGGCATCACAAGACAGTCACACAAAGAGGATCCTAGAAGGGGCTAGTGCAGCAATTGACATAGCCATAAGTTTGAGAACCTGAGGCACCAAAGCCTGGTGCCCAGGTGAAGATAAGGACATGGAGATGGAGCTGAAGCTCACTAGGGAATCTCTGAGCCTCTCAGATTCTGTTCAAAGTCAACAAACCCAGGCTTACAAGGAGTGAGCCTCTTGCAAAGAGAAGCTGTCTCTATCTGGACATCCTCTCCACCAGCACGGGGCAGCCCTCCTCTGCCCACCTGTGACTATGCAGGTGCTTTTTTCCACCCTCTCTCCCCCTCTGCAGGGCAGCAGCCTCCTGCCTGCCCATGACCTGCACCATGCCAGGACTTCTCTGCCTGACCTCCCTTCATGGAGGCCTCTCTCCTAATGATGTTGTCTTTGGAGTTCAGGTCCTTGGGTTCACTCTGGGAAAGGTTTCACCAGAACTCCCCTTTCAGCGGCTCATGGAGATTCTTCACAAGTCAGAGACACAGTTATATTTAAAGAGGAAGTTTATTAGAAAGAGACGGGAGAGGGTAAGACATTTGGATAGGGACAAGCGGGCAGGAAGAGCTCCCCCAAAAGGGACAGGGTTGCAGGGCGGGTGGTCTTAGCAGAGGCCTCTCCTGAGGGAGGTCAGTGCAGAGAAGTCCCAGCATGGTACAGGTCACGGGCAGGCAGGACGCTGCTGCATTGCAGAGGGAGAGTGGATGGAAATGAAGCACCTGCATACATAGGTGGGCAATGGAGCAGCTGTCCCGTGCTGGTGGAGAGACTGCCCTGATATAGTCTTGGAAAGGGCTCACTCCTAGTGGGCCTGGTTTTGTTGACTTTGAATAGAATCTGAGAGAACTAGAGATTCCCTAGTGTGAGCTTCATCTCCATATCCATGTCCTTGTCTTTACCTGAGCACCCGGCATCCTGGCTTTTGTATCCACAAAGAAATGAGCCCTCTCACAAAGAAGGCTATCTGGGGGGGGGGGGCAGTTTTTACCCTGTCAGGGGGCAACCACCCTGCTCCCTGCCTGACCCTATGCAGGTGCTCCTTGTTGACAACCTTCTCCCTCTGCAAAACAGCAGAGGCAGCTCCCCTCACAAGGCTGCCCACCTGTGACTATGGAGGTGTCTAGTTAGCATAATTGCCTCTTTGGGCGGGGGAGGAGCAGGCAGCTCTTTCTGAAGGCTTGTGTCTCAGCAAACATCCTTTACTCTTCTCTTCCTTCTTATAATAAACCTGATCTTTTATATAACTGAATGTCTCTACCTCATGGGGAAACTCACCTGAGAAACTCTCTAGTGCCACTGAAAAGGGCACTCTGCTGAAGCACTTCTACAGCTAAACTAAGGAATCAACTTTCCGAACCCAATACCTCTCCAAACAGATATCACCGCCACCGCCACTTCCCTTTTGAAAACTTTTTCATCATTCTGAAGGATATGTCTCCTCAAGAAGTTTAGAACAGACTTTCTGGAGAGGTGTCACTTGGGCACATGGATTTTATTTTTTTTTTGAATCGAGGATCAATCAAGGTCCAACACTCTATCTACTAGCTACCTAAGAGGAAAAACAAAAACTGGGATACTACCCAGATTTGATGTTTTATTTTTTTTACCAAAAATAAACTTTGGCAGAACTAATATCTAATTATGTCTGTTCTTTATCACATGACTCTTAATTGCCATTAAGTCCTTATGTTTGGTCCTTTAAGCCCCAAATCATTATCACATTCTTTAGTTCAAGATATATACACCACCCCCACCCTGGCCATATTGCCTTAGTATCTTTGGATCCTCATATGTTGATGCCCCATATATATATAATTAAATTTTGTTTTTTCTTCCATTAATCTGTTTGCTATTAATCTTATTGCATGACCTGTCTGACAGAATAGAGAGGCAAAGGAACATTACCCTTCCTCGATAACATCAACAAATGAAGCACTGTACACAATAAACAATAACTTTGCTTTCTACTCTTCCCCAAATATACATTGACCCTCCATTCTACTTTGTCTCTCTCTTAGGAACTCATAAAATGTATAAGGTTTTATTAAGTCATTTTCTGAAAACTCTTTCCTAGAGATTATTTAGAAAATGATAACATCAATCTCTCTTTGCCTGCGGAGCCTATCAAACTGAACATAGAAGAAATTTTTACATTAAAAGTCAAGCCTAGACTGTATCTATCTAATGACTATTTTTAAAAATCAACAAAACCGGTACAGGAACAACATGAAGTCTTCCTGGCAGACCCAATCACATATTTCATATAGTTGGGGTGTGGGGGAGCAATGAAGAAAAAGGATATGGACTTGCTGAAAGGTCCTCAAGAACCACGTATAGGGTCTCAGAGAAGAGAGATTTCATTAAGGTCCAGTTGCTGGGAGAGGCTCTGAACAGAGGGTGGTGGAGTCACACTGAGGGAGGGGGTAGGAGGGGTTTTTATAGGCCTGGGGGGGGGGGAGAAAAGGCCACGTGGAAAATTTTGACAAGGAACTGAAACTTCTTTGTTTTCCCGGGCTTGCGTTAACCAGTGGTGACAAACAAGTCATGAGATTATTGCACCTGAATATCTGCTTTTGCCAGAGACAGAGTGGGAGCGGAACAGGCAGCAGTACTGAAATACACTGCTGAAGGCAGCAGCCGGTGGGCCTGGAATGGTCAGCCTCACCATGTGGCACCTCCCTGGCCAGGGATCAAATTCATGTTGCAGTCGCTGGGATAGCTTCATAATGTTGTGGTTAAATCCACTGTGCCACCAGGGAGGGCCCTACACTTGCATCTCATAGATATTTGTTGGAAAACAAACTGCCAACATGTGCACAACTTGAGTGTCTACACTTGTCTTCCATTGTATATTTTCTAATGAGACATATATTTTGTTAATAGGTGTGCCACAAGAATATATACATACACACACACACACACATGCCCATGAGTAAAGTAACAATAGCAATGCAAAGTCAAAAGCATGAATAAGAATATTATAAGCCAATAATAAAATAATAAAGGGGTGGGGAAAAAGGCAAAACCTATAGAGTTAAAATAGAGAAAGAGATCTTTTAGATATGGTAAAGTTGGTATAACCCTCATGTCAACCACTAACTAAAATTTACAATAGAGGCAAATAAAATAGATAAAGACATGGAGTGATTCACTAGGCAAAATTATTACTGTAATTTCAGGTTTTCAGTCTAGCTCCCCAGTTAAAAGTGGATCCCAGGCTGCAGAGGCAGATCTGAGTCCCAGCTTTGAGACGTCCACCACTCGGTCTCTCGGAGTAGCAGGAACTTTGCTGATTCTCAGGCAAGCAAGAGAAATGAGGTAATGTGTTTAGAGATACAGATATATGGAGAAGTTTGTTAAAAAGAAAGAGAACAGAAACAAAGAGGGACTCCCAGGCCCTTGGAACTGTTACAGGGCAGGGTGAGGGACATGGCTGAACCCCTAAACCTACCTGCTCTAAATAGGTTCTACCATCTACCTCATAAGACAAAACATATAAGACCTTTAATGGAAAGGACCTTTAATATAATCAGTGTGCAATACAGAAAAGAAAATAATATAGTTTCTAAATCAAACACCTAAAGTTACACATCTCCTCATGGGTAAAATTCTACCCAAAAGGGATTGGCCTAAAGCAAGGCCTGAAAGACTGCCACAAATCTAAACCACCTTCCAGCAGGGACCCGTGAAAGATGGTCACAATAGCCAGACAAATCTGGGAGGACAAGAATAAAATCAAAATCTAGATAAATGCTGCCATAGTCACCTCCCCATTGGTCTCTCTCTGATATGTTTCAACCAATCCAGGACCAAGAAGCAAAAACTACTTTTCACATGTCTCTCTGCTCCATTTGCCTCCCTCAGATCATCTTCTGGTTCTCCATCCTGTATCCTTTTTCCTCAGTCTCCTCTCCAGATTCCTTTTTCCCTGCTCAGCTCCACTTTCCTTGTAGGTGGGGCAGGGAACCTGGAAGCTCCCTTTTCCTAGGGACCACCCTAGTACAGAACCAGGACATAGGAGCTGTAATTCTGTTGTGGAGGCTTACCTTAAGGAAATAATATAAAACATTTCCCCCAGGAAATAATATAGAACATTTCCCCCTAATTATTCTAAAGCTCCCATCAGTCACTTTGTACGTGATTAGCTCTCAGTGGTCTCACTCACCTTGTCTTAATGTCTCTGTGCCCAGAATTAAGTCTTGTATCCAGCCCTTATATTAGAGACCTTTTAAAAAATATATATTTATTATTTATGCATACAGAACTGGGGTACAGGCCAGAGGTGCAGGGATGGTGAGAAGATTCATCAGAGACAGAGTGGGGAGTAAAACAGGCAGATCGACAAAGTACACTGCTGAGGGGAGCAGCGGGTGGGTCAGGAGAGGTCTGCCTTGCCATGTGGGTCACCTCCAGGGCTGAGTATAGAACTCACACTTAAATGGCTGCTGCCAAGTTGCAATGCTGCGTCCTAACCCATTGCACCACCAGGGAGGGCCTAGAATACTTTTTCTTTATTGTCCTTGTCTTGAATTGTCCTGTTAGTCTTTGAAATTCGCTGCCCTTATATCTGAAATCTCCTTATTCCTATAGAGTTTTTCCTATGTCATTCTGAGCTTCACAGCTATCCATTTGTCCTGTGACTCAAAACCATCCAAATAAAAGAACAGCAAAAACAATGGAAAGTGTAACAACAGAAAGATAGAATAATATATATGTATAAAAAAATAGGAAACAACATTTCTCAATATTCATCTTAAATATGAATGGCCTGAATTCATCAAATAAAAGGCACAGAATGTCAAATTGGGTTAAAACACTTCAGCTATCTATACTTTGTTTGCAAGAAACCTACTTAAAACTGAAAGACAAAAGGAAATTTAAAATGAAAGACTGAAGCAACATGCATCTAGTCAATAATCCAAAAAGAAAAGTAGTTAAATGTTACTGTCAAACCTGATAAACTAGACTTTTGAACAAAAAGCGTAGTCAGAAACAAAAATGAACACTAAATCATAGTCACGGGAATAATTTATCAAAGAGATACAGCTGTCATTAGTATTTATGCACCTTTCACAGGGTCACCTATTTATATAAAGCAATTATTAACAGTTCTAAAACAACATATTGACATAAACATAATTATTGCTAGAGATCTCAACAAAACATTTACATTAAGAAACAGTAAGAAATAGATCATCCAAAAAGAAAATTAACAGGAAATAAAGGTCTTAAATTAAGTGTTGGAGCAGATGGACTTAATGGACATTTTCAAATCTTTCTATTCCAAAAAAAAAAAAAAAAGTGAATTGATTTTCTTTTCAAGCACACCTGGAACATTTTGCAGGACAACTCATATGCTGGGACCTAACACATGTCTCTGAAAACACATGAGTATAAAATTATCTTGAATACCTTCTCAGATAGCAATGACACAAAGTTATAAATTAGCAGCTAAAAAAATCCTAGAATAAAACAAACAAACAAAAAATGTGGGGATAAATAAATCACTTCTGAAAAAACTCTTGTTCAACAAAGAAATCAAAGAAGGAAGGACAAAATGGAAATTGGAGTGGAGATAAAAAAAACAAAAAATAAAGTTCAAGGGCCCTCTCTGGTGGCGCAGTGGGTTAAACCACAGCACTAAGAAGCTAAAGCCACTTCAGCATGAGTTTGATCCTCACCCTAGAGGTGACCCACATGGCGCGGCAGACCTCTCCTGACGTGCCCGCTACTCCCCTCATCAGTGTACTTCATCTATCTGCCTGTTCTGCTCCCTGCTCTGTGGTGAATCCTCTAACCGTTCCTGCACCTCTGGCCTGTACCCCAGTTCTGTATGCATAAATAAATAAATCTTTAAAAAAAATACAGTTCAGATTATCCGCTTTATTTATTTATTTGGCATGGACGAACTGGAAGTCTGAAGTGTGAGGAGTGAGAGGATGCATGGAGACAGTGTGGAGTACAACAAACAGGTTTACTTAAATACACTGCTAAGAGGAGCAGCAGGCAAGACGAAGAGGTCTGCTGCTCCATGGGAGTTAGCTCCTAGCTGTGATTCAGACTCAAGCTGTAGCAGTGATAGCACTGATACTTTACCTATAAGCCACCCAGGAAGCCAAACAGTTCAAAGTATCAATGAAAACAACACCTGCTTCTTTGAAAAAAATAAATAAAATAAACAATCCTATAGCTAGACTTACTAAAAGAAAAAAGAAAATGACTCTAATAAGAAAATTTAAAAAAATAATAAAGAAATTTTAAGCCCTCTCTCGTGGCACAGTTGGTTGGAGCACTGTACCCCCTAAGCTAAACCAGGCATGGCTGCTTCAATGAGAGCTCAATACCCTCCTGGAGGAGAACCACAGGGAGCAGCAGACCTCTCCTGTCTTGCCTGCTGCTCCCCTCAGCAGAGTACTTTGCCATTGTTCTACACCTCACTCTGTTTCTGGTCAATTCTCTCACTGTCCCTGCACCACTCACCTGTAGCCCATTTCTGTATGCATAAATAAATAAAATCTTAAAAAAGAAGTTTTACAACAACCATGTCAGAATCATAAGAGACCATTAAACATGCTTATAACCATAAATTGGATAACCTGAAAATAATGGAAAAATTCTTATAACAATATTATCTTTTGAGGCTAAATAATGACAATATAGGAAGCCTGAATGGACCAGTAATTAAGAATTCGAAGCAGTAATAAAATTTCTCTTAAATAACAAAGCCCAAAACCTGAAGATTTCATAAGTGAATTGTAGCAAGCCTTGGAGAAGATAAACCGATACGTTTCACTTCAAGCACTCTGAAAATATTTCAGGAAGAGAGACTGCATCCAACCATATTTTATGAGGCCAAAACTACTTTGATACTAAAAATAAATAAGAACGTAACAATGCATGCTCAATACCCATGATGAACAAAGATAAAAATATCCTTGTCAAATTTTAGTAAGCCAAATTCAACTATACATTAAAAAGGTTCATATTTTTAATATCAAATGGGATTTATTATGGGAACACAAAGTTGTTTCAGCATTTGGAAAACCATCATTGTTAGTTATTATATCCACAAAAAGAAAATTAAAAAAATCATAGAATCATATCAATAGATATCAAAAGCATCTAGCAAGTTTCAATATGCATTTATGATTAAAATTATAAAAATAAGATAGAAGGAATATACATCAACATAATAAAGATCGTATATAAAACTCCAAGATAACATGATATTCAGTGGTTTAAATAGAAAGTCTTTCCGGCCCTCCCTGGTGGCGCAGCGGGTTAAAGCACTGCACTGAGAATCTAAAGCAGCTTCCGCATGAGTTCAATTCCCACCTGCCCAAGAGGTGACCACATGGTGTGGCAGACCTCTCCTGACCTGCCCGCTGCTCCCCTCAGCAGTATACTTCGTCGATCTGCCTGTTCTGTTCCCCACTCTGTCTCTGGTGAAGCCTCTCA
>NW_004567110.1:61110350-61118617 GCF_000260355.1 Condylura cristata | reverse complement strand
GCCCAGATGTGAGTGATCCACCTGGCCCGGTGTACCTCACCAGGTAAGCCAGCTGGTTCCTCCATCTGCCTGTTCTGCTTCCCACTCAGTCTCTGGTGAATTCTTTTACCACCCCTGCACCTCTGTCCTGTACCCCAGTTCTTTATGCACAAATAAATAAATCTTTAAAAAAAAAATGAAGACACAAAGAAATGGAATGATATTCATTGTTCATGGATTGAAATATGTAGCATTTTAAAATGGTGATCTTACCCAATGCTGTAAACAGATTCAATAAAATCCCCCATCAAAGTTGTAATGGAAATCTTAAAAAAAAAAATAGTACAAACATTACTAAAATTTATATCAAATCAGAAAAGACCTGAATAACCAAAACATTTCTGACAGAAAATAAGTAAAATGGGTTTAGTATGTTCTCAAATTTCAAATTAAGCTTCAAAGCTCATTAATCAATATGATGAATTAGAATCAAATGTGGTCACATGGATCAAAAGAATAAAATTAGATCATAGAAATAAACCAACCCTTGTATAGATGATTGGCCTACGAAAGGAGACAATATCAAGCATGGAAAAGAAAATGCTTTTTCAACAAAAGATGCTGTGAAAACTGGACATTCACCTCCAAAAGAATGAAATTCGACAATATGCCCCACGATACACATAAATTAAACCAAAATGGATTCAAGAGTTGGATGTGAGATCTGAAACCATAAATACATAGAGGAAAACACGGGCTAAAGATGAGTCTTTGGCTTCATAGGTGTTTTTGGAAACCACCGCACCAAAAACAAACAAAAGGTAAAAGAAAAAACAAACAAGTAGGAGTACCTCAAAGTAAAATACTTCTGTACACACAAAAATATTAAAATGAAAAGAAAGTCTACTAAGTGGGGGAACATAGTTACCTTTCAACAATCAACTAAAGAAAAATATCCAATATCTATGAAATGATAGGAACTTAATAAAATGAAAAGAAATAAAGTAATCAAAAGTGGGAAAAAAGAACTAAATACAAACTACTTGAAAGAAGACTTGCAAATGGCCAAAATCACATGAATGAAATAAAATGCTCCTAATGAGTTAGCACCAGGAAAATGTAAATAAAAACCACCTATAATTTGTGAGAATACCCTGTACACACGCATATCTCTAAATAGCTTTCTGTATAGATATATCTACATATTATATAGATATAATATCTATAGATATAATATATAATATAATATCTATAGATATAATATACACACAGACAGAAATAACAATTTGGTATGGATATGGAGAAAAACATTGATGGTGGTTATGTAGACTGGCTCACTTACTATGGGATACAATAGGTTTTTCAAAATATTAAAAATATATCTACCATGAGATCTAGCAATTCCCTACCTTGGTATCTATCTGAAAATGCATAAAACACTAATTTGAAGGGACATGAATATTTTCTTAGCTGTAGTTCTATTTGAAGTTCTCAAGTTACAAAAATACTATTGATGACAAACTAGTGGAATAAAATGGGTTATATATGTGTTGCAATAATGTACATCTATAAAAAGTGATGGAACCTTGTCATTTGGTACAACATGATTGAAACTAGAGAGGATTATGTTAAGTAAAATGAGTCAGAAATACAAATATAAACATCAAATGACTTTACTCATTGATATAAAGTAAACAAAATAAAGCAATAGATAAACCAAAAGAAGTCCCAGAAATGGCAAAATGAGTCTATCAGATAAAGAAGCTAGAATGTTGACTAAAGAAGAGTCAGGCACAGTGGACTCTGGTGGAGGAGAATGGACATTCTCACGGTGAGTGTTGTGAATACATTTGAATAGATATGAACATGTATAATGTTGTAAACTAACTTTACACCAATTAAATTTTTAAAAAATCTCTAGTTATTCTAATCAAGTAAAGACGAGAAAAATCAAAACTAAATAGTATTAGAAATGAAAGAGGAGAAAAGTCTCCTGTGACACTAAAATATAGTCATAAAATATACATTATGAACTATTATATGGCAATAAGTTTGAAAACATTGAAGAAAGAGATAATTTTCTAGATCCATATAACTTATCAATATGAAAGCTGGAAAAATAAGATTTAAATAATCATGGAAATTCATTACAGATGTGGGAATTAAAATAATAATAAAAATTCTTTCCATAGAAGTGTGCAAGTGTAACAGAGTGGTCCCCAGGATAAGGGGAAGTTCCAGGTTCCCTGCCCCACCCAGAAAGAGGGTGGAGCTAAGCAGAGAAAAGGAGAAGAAAAGGAATCAGAGGAGGAAGGAAGCAGGATGGAGAGCCAGAAGGAGACCTAAGGAAGCCACATGGAGCAGCAAGCATGTGATGAAGAAAATGTACTGGTTTCTTAGTCCTGGAGTGGTTCAAAGTGATATGGGTGAGAGCCCCATGGGGAGGTTGACTATGGCAGTGCTTATACTGATTTTGATTGTGCTCTTTTCCTCCAAGACTTCTCTGGCCATCTCTGACCCTTTTCTATGGGTCCCAGCCAGAAGGTGCTTTAGTATTGTGGTGGGCTTTCGGGCCTTGCTTTGGACCAATCCCTTTTGGGTTGACTTTTGGGCAAAAGGTTATGGGTAACTTCAGGTATTTGATTTAGAAAGTATATTCTTTGTCTTTGTATTGTATACAATATTGCATTGTATTGTATTAAAGTCCCTTTTCATTAAAGTCTTATATGTTTTGTCTTGATGTGGCAGATGGCAGAACCTATTTAGAGCAGGCATGTTTGGAGGTTCAGTGGTGTCCTTTTCCCTGCCTTGTAACACAAGGAACTATAGTGATGGTGCATGGGTGAGTTAGTTGTACAAAAGTGAAGGATGATGTAATGAGTATATTAAAAATAAATAAATAAACTTTTCATAAAGAAAATCTCAGAACTAGATATTTTTACAAATTATATCCAATTTATTCCCATCTTGTTCAAATTGTTCCTAAAAATCCAAGAAATGGGAGAGTCCCCTAATGCATTTTACAATGTCAACATTACCTGAATAACAAAAGTGGGTAAAGAAAGCAGAAGAAAATATTGCAGGACAATATTTCTAATCAACATTAATGAAAAATTTTCAACAAAATACTGGCAAATTGGAATATATCACACAGACAATACATCATGACTAAGTAGGTTTACCCCAAGGATGCAAGAATGATTAAACATATGTAAATTATTTGACACATATATTATAAAACAAAGACAATCATATGAGAACTTCAGTAGGTAAAAAAGCAGTTGATAAGTTTTAGCAACTATTTTCAATAAAATCTATATAAAATAGGATAAAAATAAACCTACCTCAATATAAAACAAAGACTGCATATCACAGATCAACGATCAATATATAATAAGTAATGTTGAAAATCCAAAACCATTCCCAAGGATGTCTACTGCTATCACTTATATTTGATTGAATTTTAGACATTATAGCTAGCTCAATCAGACAACAACAGGAAATAAAAGGAATGAATCAAGAGGTTGTATATCCATACTATGGAATACTATTCAGCCACAAGGAAGATAAAAGGCTACCATTTGTAACAAAGTGAAAGTACTTTGAGGGAACCACATGTTAGAAAGCAAGGCAGAATAACAAACAAACAAAAAAAGACAAAATGACAAAGAAAAACATACAACAGTTATATAGTAGAAGACTAGATGAGGTAAAATAGTTAAGAAAATTAGTATTCATTAATGAATGAAAATGACGGTTAAAGATTAAAGAGAGTGATGAAAGGGTATAAAAGGAATGATAGTGGGGGAAAAATGATAGTCAGATATATTTTGTTAACAATATTTCTATCAAAATACCAACATAGTATAATTTATTATTAACTGGACACTGGACTTATCTGAACTACTAATATAATGCAATGATGTGAGTACTTATATATTTTAAAAGTAGTTATAAAAACTTTATAACACTTTATTTACACCTGTATTAATTTGAAGTTACAGTGTAAACTGTAGTATTCTGTGATCAAAATTGTGGTTGTAATTGATCAAGTCTGTGCCAGATTGTTTTATTTCAATCTTATTTTTACTTTTTATACTCACTGTATGGTTTTCTATAAATATAAGCTGCATTTATAGGTACAAACCATCACACAGCAATTCTTTCTACAGAAGTAAAAAATGATGATGGCAAAAAGAATGTAGATCAAATAGAATGAGGTGGAGGATTTAAAATAAAATTTGTTCTTGTGCCCTTTTGTTTTTGTCAGAGTAATTTTAAATATGAATATCCATCCAGATAATTATACATAAAGATTATAATTATAGTGGTATGCAAGGTAAATTTGTCTAAAAATAAATCCTTATTACAACATTGAAAGTACATCTTTGATAGTTTCAAAATGAATGAGTCTATTTTTAAAAAGCCATTATTGTAGAAATAACCATAGTATTAGACCTCTTATGCCTACAAGTAACACATAATTCCCAGGATCAAAAAACAGACATCGTTTTGTTTAATTTTATACTCTCATTAATTATCACAGAGTTTAACTCTCTTAATGATTCAATTACTATTTACTGGTCATCCACTCTGCACTGGGCACTGTTCCATAGAAGGGGACTCATATGGCACAGGGGTCAGTACTTCCCTGCAGGCTGGACCATAGAATCAATAAGGAACACCAGTGTTTAATATTTTCCACACTGACACTTTTCATGCAGACATTAAAACGAATTTCTGAATACACAAGGATATCCTAGGGATGGCTTTAATTGTTTGGAGGAAGACCTCTTCGACAATGTGATGGTTAAATTGTAATCCCCCCTTCAAAAATAAATAAATAAATAAATAGAAAGAACCATGTAAAAATCTAGGATGGGGGTGTATAATAAGTCAAGCTTTAACAAAGGCCCATTTAAATTCCAAAAAGCAGAGCTGAGACTGGTCAATCTGATGAACTGGAACATAGGTGATAAAGGAGGAGAAAAAGATGAGCTAAATATAAGACCCACAAAGTCAGTTGTTATCCTAAATGCATGAGGAATGTTTTGTAGAAAATACAGGGCCAGAGGCTAAGCATTCTTTTTTTTTTTTCTAGGTGTTTGTGCTTTTACAAATCTTAGAAACAATCGCTGTTTCCCTCTTTTTGTGATGCAAAATGTTCTTTGTGGGTAGTATCCTGGTATCAGTAAACATGACTTCCTTATTTCAGAAACTCTTTGCAAATAAAAAGATGAGGTCATTCCTCATTGTCAGTTGAGTTCTTCCTCTTTTTTAATTTTTTTTTTTATTTTGACTCTCCATATTCTTAAACATAGGACAAATATTCCTGGTCCACTCTATTTTATTTTAGAAATTCTCCAAACATTTATTATTAACTTGATATTTCCTTTGCCAATAAAATGCACCTGATGTTGTTTTCATTACTTGTCCAGATTGAGAACAACTAAAAAGGATAGATAATTTTCCCTGTGCGCAGACAATATGAAGTGATGCATGTTGTCAGAAACTATTTTTCTGTAGCTTTGCAAAAGCAGTATACCAAAGGTGAAAGTGGGTACTTGAGATATTCTAGTAGGCTATTGCTTTAGAGAAGAAAAAATTTTTTTAAAAGATTTCTTTATTTGTGCATACAGAACTGGGGTACAGGCCAGAGGCTCAGGGGCAGTGAGAGGCTTCACCAGAGACAGTGGGGAATAGAACAGGCAGATCGACGAAGTACACTGCTGAGGGGAGCAGCGGGCGGGCCAGGAGAGGTCTGCCACGCCATGTGGTCACCTCCGGGGCAGGCGGAGATCGAACTCATGTGGAGGCGGCTTTAGCTTCTCAGTGCTGTGCTTTAACCTGCTGCGCCACCAGGGAGGGCCTAGAGAAGAAATTTTAGTAGTTTGGACTAAAGTAAAAGTTTACCTTACAGGAAGTGGATGGAATCAGATACATTTAAGGAAAAAAAAAAAAGCTTTTTTTATTCTTTAGGTATTGTGGGTAGGAGGAAAGAAATACGGAGAAGAGCCCTTGCTTGTAAGGGTTTTTTTTTTTTTTGAGCTTTTTTTACATTTATTTTTTACACCTTATTCTTTTGTGCATTTTTCATCTCAGTTGTAATCCCTGTTGGCATCCCATCACCAATTCACCTTTGTGCCATCACCATAGTACTGTGCACTCTTCCCACCCCAGTTTTTATCCCTTTCCACTTCCCACCCCATGACATGTCTCTGGTATATAATTGTCCCTTGTTTTCATTTTCAGTTTATTACATTTGTTTCTTCCCCACCCCACCCATCCAGCTTGTAAGTTTTAACTTGGTGGGTAGTGGTGCATTTATTTGATGAGAATGGTGGCCACAGGAACAGTTTGCTTGTTTGTTCATACAGAGTGCTGTTTCACATACATTAAATTTGAGCTATCTAGCATTCAAGCACAGATGTCAAATATATAACTTGTGTCCTCATAGGTCAAGGGGCAAGTTAGGAGTCTTCTGATACAGATTCAAGTGTTAATATCATATAAACAACATTTAAAAAATGAAATTTGGCATTGGATGAATTTGCGTAAGCAGATAGTCCAGAAAAAGAATAGTAGAAGGCAAAGAAATAAACCTGAACCATTGGTATTCTAAGTAGTTTGAACAGCTCTCATATCAGCAGGGAAAACAGCAGCAGAAGATAGTAATTTGTGTGAATGACATTATAGCAGCCAAGTGAAAGTGTTTGGAGGTGGGAGTTATCAAATGGTCCAAAGGCAATAGCTCTTTAATCAGGTAGTACATTTGAACATAATGAGGACAGAATAATGATTAATGACTAATAACTTTGGGAATAGAAATCTCGGTGAGCTTGACAGAGAAATCAAATAAAAATGGGTCTAAAAAGAAAATAGTATAGTAATAAATGAAAAATGAGAAATAAAATAATAATTAACAGTAGACAATATTTCCAAGATCCTTTTCTGTGTATAATTGGAAGCCTACTGGACAAGTCAATGTAATATTTATTTTTATTTATATGTACATGTTTATCTATAGTCATATAAAGCACACAAGCATGTATACTTGCACACACATGTAATTGTGTGCACACATTTACACATATATGTGGGTGCACACAGACATACTTACACACATCTTAGGAAAGAAGCTACTTGGAAATAATTCAGTATAAATAAAACTAAGTATTGAGTGAAAGTTCTTACACAAAAGGGCGCAAAACTCTATGTACCTCAGCAAGATTATATTAGAGAATGTAGGAAAGTTGGCTAATACAATGATGAGAGGGGGCCTCTCTGTTGGTGCAAGGTTTAAGGAAACAGCACTATATCACTGTCATCAGCCTGTATCACTGTAGCATGAGTTCCAACC
The DNA here is from genome assembly GCF_000260355.1 of Condylura cristata. Taxonomy (NCBI): domain Eukaryota; kingdom Metazoa; phylum Chordata; class Mammalia; order Eulipotyphla; family Talpidae; genus Condylura; species Condylura cristata. The sequence continues at coordinate 61,111,278 of NW_004567110.1, read as the reverse complement.
CCTGCAGGCCAGAGAACTGAGTCACATGGTACAGCAGGCCTCTTCTGTCTGGCCCACTGTTCTCCTCAGCAGTGTGTTTTGGTGGATCTGCCTGTTCTTTTGCCCATTTTCTATGGTTAATCCTCTGACCTTATTACCCTACTCCACAACTCTGACTTATATCCCAGTTCTTATATGCATAAATGAGTAAATCTTTAAAAAAGAAAAAAAAAAAGATGAGTGGAGACAATGGAATGTGCAAGTGTGGTGTAGGACATATCACTGAGGAGCTGTGATCCTATGCCTTTAATTACATACAATTAAAGGCATACCAATGCTACCTCAATTAAAAAATAGCATTTACATACAAAAATGTAAAAAAGAAAATTGGCAGAGAGAGGAATGTTTAATTGGAATTCTTGTTTCAACTCAGAAAATAAGGTATTGGATAAATATTATCTAGCTATACTTGATAAAAAGCAGCTCAAAAAAAATTGAAGATGTTGGCCCACCCTGGTGGGGCAGCGGGTTAAAGCATAACACAAAGAAGCTTAAGCCACTTCCACATGAGTTGATCCCTGCCTGCCCAGGAGGTGACCACATGGATTGGCAGACCTCTCCTGACCCGCCCTCTGCTCCCCTCAGCAGTGTACTTCTTGGATCTGCCTGTTCTGCTCCCCACTCTGTCCCTGGTGAATCCTCTCACCCTCTGCATCTCTGGTCTGTACCCCAGTTCTGTATGAATAAATAAATAAATCTTAAAAAAAAATTGAAGTTGTTGAATGTGAAAGGCCTTGTCCAGCAAGGCCAAGGATTGGGGTCCCAGGGTCGACGAGAGGAGAAGGCAGAGCCTTGACCTTGTGGCCGGCCTTGACCCGCATGGCCAAGGGGTAGAGCCCCAGGGACAGCGTGAGGAAGAAGGCAAAGACAGAGACACGTGTGAGAGTGA
>NW_004567110.1:61097973-61110075 GCF_000260355.1 Condylura cristata | reverse complement strand
AGGAGGCAAAGTCCTGGTCTCGGTCCCCATAGTTGAAACCATACATTGAAAAGTGTTAACTTGAGGCTATTGGACTCATCAGCTCCTATGTCTCAGAGGATACATAAAGTGAAGCAAAAAAAAAAAAAAAAGGATAGAAAAAAAATGTTAATTAGAAAAGGAATGCCTAAATTATTGATCTACTTGTGTACTTTAGACTTAGGAATAGTGAACAAATCATATTCCATAGATGTAGAACTTATTTTTATAGCAATATACACATGTATGTGAAATTTTACATACCATGTATGACTATTAATATTAATTGAGGGTAGTAGAATTTGTCGTATCACTATTTTATATAGGGTTTCAAATTGGATTAAAATGGGAGGCTTTGATACAGGCAAGCTGAGGGGGACCCCAAAATCCCCAAATCTTCCTTTTCTGCCATCATCACACCAAGACAAAACATACTCTAGTGCAGAAGACCATTAATTGGGAAGGACCTTTAATGTACTTAGTGTGCAATATAGAATGACAAATAACATAGTTCTCAAATCAAGCACCTGAAGTTACCCGTCAGCCAAACAGGGCTGGCCCTGAGGCCTGAAAGCCTGCTGCAAGTCTAAAGCACCTTCTGGTGGGGAGCCACAAGAAAGGGGCAGAAACAGCCAGAAAATTCTGGAAGGAAAAGAGAAAAATCAAAATCAATTTAAAAGCTGCTATTGACAGCCTCTCACAGGTCTCTCACAACATCTCTTTCTGTTGCATCAGGTAACACCACACTGACAAAGAAACGGGAGTCATGGAGCATACTACAAATGCAGGATGCTACTGAAAAACAAGATCCTGGCTTTTTTTTTTTTTAAGATTTATTTATTTATTCATATAGAACTGGGGTACAGGCCAGAGATGCAGAGGGTGAGAGGATTCACCAGGGACAGAGTAGGGAGCAGAACAGGCAGATCAACAAAGTACACTGCTAAGGGGAGCAGCGGGCATATCAGGACAGGTTTGCCAGGCCATGTGGATCTTCTTCCGGGCAGGCAGGGATTGAACTCATGTGGAAGTGGCTTAAGCTTCTTAGTGCAGTGCTTTAACCCACTGCGCCACCAGGGTGTGCCCAAGTTCCTGGCCTGTTTAATGGTAGACTAATAATACAGCATTAATCATGTGAGGAAGTGAAAAAGAAAGGGAGAATTGGAAGAAGCTGGGCAAAAGTTGGAACTGTGCATCTGCTGATAATTTGGAATGTAGAACAGCCTTGACTCTTCTAGTCAGGATTTCAATCTTATCAATATGGCATTCCACTGATTAGCTTCTGGGGTCCTTTGTTATATATTAGTCAAGGGCCCCCCAGGTGTTCCTTATCATACCACGTGATGTATAAGTCGGGAGTAAGATTATGCATCTGTCCTCGTGATGTATACCCTTCCCAGAGTGATCTAGTTTATGCTCTTAATTGACATGAAAGATGTCTCATAGGGTTGGACTCTTAAAATGGAGGCTGGATAAGCCACCTAGGATTAGCAGACTCACATCTTTCAAGTAGTTGAAGACCAAGAACCAAGTGCAGCTTCATGTCTTTCTATTCCATGTGTCTTTTCCAGATCTCCTTCCTCTCCATCATTTTTTCCTTTCTTCCTCAGTCTCCTTTCTAGCTTATCATCCCTACTCAGTACCACCCTTTTCTTGGATGGGGCAGAGAAATTGGAAATTCCCCTTTTCCTGGGGACCACCCTGTTACACATTTCTTGAGTAGGTCAGAAAGTCAGATACAGTGTTTCACTAAAATGCTCTTTGCTCTAGATTTTGTTTTAAGAAGGTTTTGATTTGCATTCTAAAGTTCCACCACTCCTCCCCAAGGACTTCAATTTGTTTCTAAGACATTTCACAAATAATGTTTTCTAAATGTCCCTACACTGGAAAGCATGTGCTGGGTGAAGATCAATATCATAGTTTTGTAAACGTAGAAATTGAATGAGTTGGTTTCAAATGCACAGCAAGGATCCTAGGATTTTTAATGCATCTAATGCTTCATATTTTGTATGATCTTAATGATTTACATTCATATTTTACCATGCGTACATTTTTACAATAACTTAAAATAAAAATACAGTTTACATTTAAAACACTTAAAAAATCTGCTCAAGGGTGAAATATCTTAAAATGCTTCTTTGATTCATTTCAGTTTATCTGTCCCTTGATTTTGTTTTATTTCCTTTATTTTTAGTATATGACATTAGACTATATCTAATTTCCTCATCTTAATTTCCATAACTGGTTATACAACTTGATGAGAAAAAATATGAAGTGGATTTTACTTCTTCAGAAATAGACATCAGACTAACAATCTTACTGGTGCTGACAGTTAAAACTAATCAGTTTTTAATTTTTTTTTCTTTTACTGGAAAGATTGAGAGAGTCTCCGCATTAATATCAATTAGTGCTCAGAAAGAGATCTTGTTCCTCTAGGTCTGAATAATCAAGTGCATATGTTTTTAATTAGCAACATCTTTGTACTCTGCGCCTCATTTAAATGTTCTTCTTTTATTTGGTGCGTTAAATTTCTGTGATTATTCTTGTTTCTACATGTCCGAGAAAAGAATTTAAACCATGAATTGAATCAACTGGAATAGACATGGAATTAAACACTGCAGTGATAAGCCTCTTTACTGACAGGAACCGCAGGAGAGGAGTATAGCGCTCACAAGGAGGTTGCTTTTACCCTCTAGCAAAAACCCCAGCGCTATCTGAAACTAATTTGTACAAATGGCATAAGTACTTGTTTGCGCAGAAGCATGTGGTTGTCTACATTTGTCTAAGGAAAAGGGAAATTTCATTTACCACAATCCTGAGCAATTGGATCATTTTCACAAAGACTGTAAACCAAAAAAAACCCAGTCCAAATTAGCCCCAAGTGACAGATATTCTGATTATGTTTGTGTATTTTACTAAGGCCAGATGGCTTCATCAGACACGGTTTTAGAGACTCACTTACACCTTTTTATAGTGCCTCAGTTCAAAAGGCTTGTCAGAGAAAGTTGATAATGGCCTTCTCCCCTCTGCGAACCTTTTCTGCTTGTGCAGCACCACACAGTGTCGGCAGCCTGTACTGAGTCCAACCACGGGTTTGGTTCTTCAACCAGACCCTAGTAATCAGACACTGAGGGCTGGTGGCTGCCCTCGGGAAATGAAGGCATTGTGGCAGCGAAATGGCCAAAGAAAAGGAAAAAAAAAAAAACAAAAAACTTCTGTGAGTAAATGAACTGCCTGTTTGATTTCCAGTCCCAAGTGATCTTGGTGCAGGCACTTTCACCTCGAGGGAACTCTGCAGGTTGCGTCTCCCACGCACCAAGAGCTGGTTAGTGCTCAGAGAGAGTCACCTCGGGAACCGAAGAACCGCCCACCCAGAATTGGTTGTTCGAAACCAGGGGGCGCACGCTGTAATCTTTAATGGAAGCGTGGGGGTAAAGAATGACACTTAAGACTTCCCTATATTGTCAGAATCTAGGAAAAGAAATTCGAGAAATTGGTCTGGGAAGGGAAGCCAGGAACAGACGTCATTCCCTATCCTACCGCCAGGGAGAAATTAGTGTTTCACCTCACCCGCTTCATCCAGATCGATCTTCATTCTTTCCAGAATTTCCTCCCCATTCTACCATCAATCTGGTTCAGACATCTACAGTGCACAAGTTCGGTGCCTAAAGAGTGGACTCTTTTATGAATACCATTCTACCACGTTTTCCTTCTTTATTACACAGATTTCCCAGAGTCCTTGTGGATCTGATTTGGACCAGTTTTCCAACAGTTTAAAACACTGTGTATTTCAATCACCTATATCATCCCTGTCATTTCAGCACTGTTGTCGGCTGTGGGTGACGGAACCCTGTTGACCGCCCCAGCAGACACCCACACAAACCTTTCCTTATGCTCTGCATCAGCCGGCTGTTAAGAGCAGGTGGAGTGGGCAGAATTGTGTAGTTGTGCAGAGAGGGAGCTAAGAGCTTGCAAGCTCTAGGGAGACCGCGGACTTCCGCTCGGCGAGATTGGGAACTGCTTGAAAATTGGGTTGAAAAAGTCAAGCAAGGGGCTGGGCGTTGTTGTTCTGGGTTTAAAGGAACAGAGATAGTAGAGCTCTCCCGCTGAGTTTATGCAAGCCTGATTCGATCCTTTGTGAATATCTGCCTCTTTCCGCTCCCCCTTCAGGAGCCTGGGCTGTGGGCGGCTCCAGTACTGCCCTGGGAATGCAGCCTCCAAAGACTCCGGCTTGCTGAGCTATTTCTCAAGGTTCCTGGAACACTAATGCTCCCACCAGCCTCGTACGACTGAATCCTCTTAGCGGCTCTGCAATGACTGTGAAGCAATTCAACGTTTAAAAGGTAGCAAAACCGAGATGTCTTCTATTTTTTTTTTCTCTCGTTCATTCTGTCCTTTTATTCTTCAACATTAATCTGTCATTTCTGACTGGAGAATCTAAGAAGAATCCATGACATCTTTACGGTGTCTAATCTAGGAATTTCAAGGGTTCTCAGAATTTAAACACCGTCTTCCTAATTGTTAATCAAATTTTAGTACCCTTGCAAAATAACCCTTTCCACCTTGTACAATTAGAGCTCAAAAAGCTCTGGATTTTTCACGGCGCATAATCTATATTTATTCTCATATTCTCTCTCGCTCGCTCGCTCTCTCGCTCGCTCTGTTGTGCGCGCGCGCGTGTGCGTGCGTTTCCTTTCATTTCTTGCATTAGGAAACTCGTTCAGGGCCACTTAAAAGTCAGGAGAGGTTCACATCTGATTTTCCCTGGATTCCTACCGCCAACGTTAGATAATATCCGGTAATATTGCCACAAAATAAGCATGAGACTATTATTTTGGAGAATCAACTAGCCTCTACCTTCCCCCCCCCAAAAAAAAAAAAAAAAAGCACCGGAGGAAAGAAGACAAGACTGGAAGGAAGAGGAGAAGGAAACCTTGTTCATTAGCTGTGAAAGAAAGTGTGATCAGGGGACGGGCTGGTGGGGGGTTCCAAGACCCTTCCTTCAGCACCGGAGGGAATGGACAGCGTCTCTGGACTAGGCTGCAACCACAGGGACAGAACTGCACTGTCGCTGCTGTTGCTACTGCTGTCCTTGCCGCCACTGTCGTCTTCTTGGGCAGCTGGGCTCCCTGCTCCTCTCAGCTAAAAGGCGGTGCCTCCTAGTACCCCTGAGTTACTCTTCCCTTTTCTTTATAGAGGAAAAGTAACCCTCCTTAACCACCTGACACAACTCTAAACAGGATTCTGAGACGTTCTATGTTCTGCAAATTAAACTCTCAGCAACAACTTCGAGAATAATTTTCTACAGAGGGTTTAGAAGAATGCAAGCAAAAGAGTGTGGAAGTTCTTAAAGGCTCTGGTAAATCATGGGCGCTGCAGCAGGGGTGGAAATGCTCAAAGGCCCACACTTCTTGAAATAAACAGAATGTTCATGAGATGATTGCTATTGCTTTGGAAATAGCTTTGTGAAAGGAAGTTCCAGATCTACTCAAACGCTAGAGAATTTGAAAAGACTTCTAATTCCTTTCCTTGGCAGGTAAGTTGTAATACTGTTATTATTTCTGCATATTTATAAGTCTAATGCTCTTTTTTCAAGGTTTTTGACAGCAAAATTATGAATAACATTATTTTTTTGAATTACAGTGATAAGTGATTTAATTTTTAAAGATTGCTCCTAGATCATGATCTTAGGCAATCCCTTGCCTAATAAAATAGTTGAAGATTTTACTTCTCTGAAGTCCTTTATATGACAAGAATATTTTAAATGATATATATTTTGACTTACATATTTTTTGGTAAATCCTAATTTGGATATTCTCTTCATTTCTATTTTAATATATTTTAGAAATTTTATAAGTTTTTTTATTTCCCCAAAACTAAAATACTTAGTGTTTTGTAACAGGCTTTTTGTTTGTTTTTGTTTTTCTATGATACATGCAGTTTAAAGTGATCATTTCTGGTTTTGTTAAGTGGTAAATAAGATTCAAAAAGTTATGAGATATTCAGCTACCTCTTATATTATGTTTTATATGATTATGATTTGAAAAATCATATACTTCTGATCCCTCTCTCACCCCAGCCATCAAATGTGCCTACCTACACCTGTAGAATCTTACCTAAAAAAATAAATACACATTTTTACTTACCATAACATGTAATCTTTAAGTGCTTAAGATTACTTGCTCAAACCATATATGCCAGAAAGCAAAAGATAAGATATAGTGTCTTTTTAGGAGAGCTGGATATTTATTTTTTGTTATAACAGTCTGACTTCTTAGTTTTACAAAATGCATTTGTCACTGAAATCCAAAAAGTGATTGAGGCCAATAGATTCTTCACAAACCCCAAACTTTCAAGTGATAATTAAGTCCATTTTCTGATGATTATTTCCAAAAATCTTCTCCCGAAGCATGAAACTACAATTTTTCACAATGACCTTGATAAGTATTATGCTTTTAAAAAAAAAAAAAAAAGGCTCACTGGGTAAAGGCAATTATACAAATTTATAGTCTATGCCTGACATTTCTGTAAGAGCTTTATCAATTCCAATATGTACATTCAGTTCAGGGGAGAGTGTTTACTTACAAGGACAGACTTTATAATATTGTAAATACATGTGCTGCTTTATACATAACCAACACTAAAGGGGTTATCTACTCATTCGAAAAATTTAGAGTTCTTTAGGTTTTCTTTTAATTGGGTATGTCAGGTATAATAATGCAATAAAATAACTCTAATACATATCAGGTCCACCTCAATTTCAACAAAAATTAGTTTGATGCAATTAAGATGCTATTTAATGATGATCTGATGGACTTTTTTTTTTTTTTTGCATTGACTAAGAGTAGTAATTATTCTTTGAGGAAAAATCATCCTTAATGGTTGCTTATCACTTAACATTAATCTGCTTGCTTAGCAGAAAGGGAGCTGAGGCATCTATGTCATTGAGTCCCTTGGGGGCTATATTGTCCTATATAAGTCAGAAATGATAATCTGGGGAAGAAAATATGTATCATTGACTTGGATTCTTTCCCAAGAGACCTATATTTTGCTCTTAACACAACCTGATTTTTTTCTAATCTGAGAAATGTGGAAATGAAATTACCACATGGAATAATTAATCATGCTTTCAGTGAGCTACAACATATTGTTAGGATATTATTTTGGTTGTCAATTAATTAACATAGACAGACTCCTATGGTCAGCAGAGCATAAAATGAAACCAGAGATATGTTCCAGGAAGCATGCCTGTGGGTTATTAACAAGGGCGCAGTTACCTTCTTAGTGGTAGAGGGGGCAGACTTTACCTATGTATGGCTGAAACCTCACAAAATAAGTTACTTTTGTCTAATTCTTTTGGCGATTTTGTGATAATAAATATGAAACACACTTTCACAGTAATGTAGGGTGCATGAAAGCTACTGTCAATCATTATTTGAGAAAATGTCATTGCACTGAAATAGAGTTTGTAAGCCAACTTCATGCCTACCAAAGATGCTGATCTCTGTCACCCCTCCAAAAAAAAAGATAAACAGGAGTGGGCTGTTTAACGCACTAAACTTTCTTTTGCAAACCTTCTTTTGGCACAAATCATCAGATCAATATTATATTGTAGGACATCCATACTGCTTTAGAACAAACTTTGTCTTAATAGTTATTTTGGTCTGTCATTGAAAAAGGACGTTTGAGGCTTGAGACAACCAGTCATAATAATTTAACATATTCTCTTGAGGGGCAGGGAGTTTTGTTGGTTACCCTGAGTGTTCTTAACTGTTGTTAATTTTTAATAATGGAAAGAGAGAGTTGGAATAAGGTTGCATAGTCAGGAATGTGTAAAATATGCAAAGGATCATCAAATGATAATTATAGAATTGTGGAATCTGTACAATTATTTTTTCTTTTACTAAGAAATGGTGTGTGAGAGTGAGGCAGGGGTTTCTATATGTGCTATAAAATTCTTGTTGGTTAATTTTTTTGTATGTACACAATCTAAATATTAATTGTATATTCTAATGACTATTATTACAATTAGATTATGTTGAATTTGAATGTCCACATTTTACCTTTGGAAATGCTTTCGTTGGTTTGAGTCAAGTTATATACATATTTACTATAAATGTGAAAATAAGATAATTATTATTTGAATTTAAGAAGTTCCTCAATAATTGCCTTTTAACTTTATGACATTTAATATATATGAACTAAAGGCAAATAAACTTGTGTATCCAATCTGTTCAATCAAGGCAAAAATCAGTAATGAAATGCATATTGTGGGCCAAAAGTCATTTCTATAATCATCTCACTTTTCCAGAAACTTGCACGGTGATTTATAAAATAATACTCAAATTTACAGGGACCTCTAATTTAGTATTTTCTTTTTCTTCAATTTAGCAGAATGGGTTACACATGGGATGCATGGAAAAAGACAGTAACTGCAGTGTAAAACACATTATGTATCATAATATAGTGGAATAGTTTGTTTTATAATCAAAATATTAAGGCTCTTAACCTTCTAGTCATTAGGCATTGAATTTTTCAGTTAGCTCATTGAGACATAATTTTTCTTTCCAAAATGAGGTAATTTACCTGTCAATGAGGACACAATTTTTTATTGGTAGACACTTAAGTATTTGTATCATAAATAGGTACCTACCCTGGGATGTAGAAAGTCCAGGATGGTTTTGAGAGTTTTTTTTTTTTTTTTAACTAAGTAGTATACCTTTGAATTATTGTAAATAATCTCCAATAAAATCCATTGCTTCATTCATTACTGGAACCACAACTGAATATATAGTGTTTATTACATTTACATTTTTACATTTAAGAACTCTCAGTGTAAGTCAAAATATTTATTTCATAATTCAGTACCAATTCTCTTATATCACTTCATAGAATATATTAATACAAATAGAACATGGTTTAAAATAGTTTTTTTACTGAAGATTTACACTGTTTTATACCAAGAGGTCAAGCCTAGCTCAAAATTTAATACAACTTTCATTTTGAACTTAACTGATTCAGTCACTGCCTTTATGTCACAATTTTCTGAACTTTGAGGGAGGTTTTATAATTATCATTAGTTATACAAACAAGTAAACTTATAAAACATTAAAAATCATTATTTGAGAATATATCAGGAAAATTTTTGACTTATTTCTGTCTAGTGAGGATGGAATGAATTGTGAACAATCTGAGCTATATACATTCAATAGAACTACTGTGAAGATATTTTCTTAAATTAGTCTAAAGCTTAGAGTTTTTCAGTATCTGTGTTCAGAAAAACTCAAGTTAGGTGACATCTCATTTAATTGCTTATTTTCTTTCATTAGTTAAAGTTATTTTTAAAAGATTTATTTATTTATTCATATAGAACTGGGGTACAGGACAGAGATGCGAAGGGTGAGAGGATTCACCAGAGACAGAACGGGGAACAGAACAGGCAGATCTACAAAGTACACTGCTGAGGATCAGCGGGCGGGTCAGGAGAGGTCTGCCTCGCCATGTGGATCTCCTTCGGGGCAGGTGGGCATCGAACTCATGCGGAAGTGGCTTACGCTTCTTAGTGCTTTGCTTTAACCCGCTGAGCCACAAGGGAGGGCCTCATTAGTTAAAAGTTTTTAAAGTGACTATGAATTTTTAAAAAAGATTATTTATGCATACATAACTGGGGTGCAGGACAGAGGTACAGGGGAGGTGAGAGGATTCACCAGAGACAGATTGGGGAGCAGAACAGGCTGACTGATGAAGTACACAGCTGAGGGGAGCAGCGGGTGGATCAGAAGAGGTCTGCGGCACCATGTGGGTCATCTCTGGGGATGGGAGCGTATGGAACTCATGCTGAAATGGCTTTAGCTTCTTAGTGCTGTGCCACCAGGGAGGGCCGGAATTTTTTAATGTACTTTTAAATCATTTGGCCTGATAGATTCCTAGACTACTAGTAAAATATACTGATAAGATGCTAAAGAAATATAAATTGCTGTTAATAATATAATAATTTTCAATATACGTTTGTGGGCAAGCTATCTCACTAAACCAGAGGTAGAAAATTAGATAATGGAAGTTAGTCAATTTTGAGGAATTTTTGGTTTGATTTGTTATTGCTTCACCCTCTCTGCTCCTCTCCCAACCTCACAAAAAATTGAAGAAAACAAAGAGAATGGAAGAATGACAGAAAGTGAAAAGTCTTTAAAGTAGGTTCATGTAATAGGGAAGTTTATCCTTGAATTCTTATTGTTATGTTTGTTCAATACAGGCTGCTCACTCACTAAGTATCAGAAGATCATTTTAGGTTTTCACAATTTTGTTCTTCAAATTATCAGCAAAGCAGGAATAATAGTGTTTGTGTTTAATAACATATACATTAAATAACTGTATATGTATATTAAATAAAGATAAAGATAGTAATGTAAACATATACATTAAATAAGATAGTGGTTATTTATCACTTCACTTTCCATAAATTTTCAAAATTAATTTTGTGATGCACATTTAAATTCCACAAATACATTACTGCTCCTGAAAACTTTAAAGAACTAAAGATTGATTTCTTAAAAAGAAGTAACTGATAAATTTACTAAGTAACAGAAAGCAGGGATCTTTCATAAATGGTATCAGAATTTTAACAGTATGTTACTTAGACAAAATGGAATGGTAATGCATTTTCTTTCAGTCTTTTCAGGTGGATCCATGATGATAAATAAGTATATGAGAATAAGAAATATAAGAATGTTTAAAAATAAAAAATACTGATAAAAGAAATTAAGGAACATTATTTTAAGATTTATTTACGTATGCATACAAGAACTGGGGTACAGACCAGAGGTGTAGGGGGTGAGAGGATTCATCAAAGACAGAGTACAGAGCAGAACAAGCAGATGGATGAAATACACTGCTGAAACTAGCAGCAGGTGGATCAGGAGAGATCTGCCACACTATGAGGGTCACCTCTCTGGCTGGGGATTGAACTCATGCTGCAGTGGCTATGGACAGCTTCATAGTGCTGTACTTTACACTAGAGAGAGCCCTAAGCAACATAATTTATAACTCAAACTTTATTACTGAGCTTTGCAGTTACTTCCATCTATTTAACAAAAAAAAGGAATTTTTTTTTTAAAAAAATACTCTTCCAGTAAATCATTCTGAGAAAAAAAAATTAAGAATATTGTTGAGAAAACAGTATTGCATTGCTAAAATTATGAGTACCCAGGAAGTTTAAAGTCAAGCATAAGTTTCTCATCAAATGATTATGTGACACTGGGTCAAACATCTTATAGTCATATAATAGTTCATATGATTTCATAATTCTCTTGGTAAATTATGAGCATACCCATTAGACAATAAAACACAAATGCAAAAACCTAGATGTTTACTTAAAAAAAAAAAATCTTCTTGCCTCAGAACTTTCATCTCCAGAAAATCTCCATACTGTGCTGGTAGAAAGCATATGGAATTTAGGTTCAGACAACTATGAATTTGAGTCCTGGTACAGATTCATTCATCATACACACTTGGGCAAAGATTGTTAATTCTGTGTCTATTTTCACATGTAAAATGAACAATTTCCATCTCAAATGTTGATAACATGTAATGTTAACAGGTCTGTAGGAAAGGCAGAGCACCACTTATGTACAACAGCAGGAAATTGGTCATGTTGATGTTTGTAATTATTTAGCTTGTTAGGTCAGTCTGTATATTGTGGTTGTGAATGACTATCCCACAATTGTTCTGTTATTGTTAATTCCCAACTGTTATATATTGTGTTCCAAAATATGTAGTTTTACCACTACCTAGTTCTTTATTCATGCTTTGTTCCAGTCAGTATCCTTTTCTGTTTCCTTATACTTAGCCAAATTTGCATGGATTTTAAATTTCAATGCCTATAGGGCTCAGGCTAGTAGGGTAATTATGTGGCTGACCAGTGGGGCCTACAAAAACTTCAGAAAGCAAGCCCCCTTGAGGGTTTCTGGCATTTACTCTAGACAATTAGAGCAAAACCTGAGAACTTCAGCAGAATTTTGTGTAGAATATCCTCATTTTTACCTAATTTAATTTCTAAGAATTTTCATGAGACAAAACAGATTAGAA
>NW_004567110.1:61046954-61097698 GCF_000260355.1 Condylura cristata | reverse complement strand
CTGCGCCACCAAGGAGGGCCTATTCTTCTTATTTTAGTGTGAATTGTTAAAAGCAAAACTGCAATATTTAATAAAGGTATGTTTTTACTGATAAATGAGCTATGTCTTTGTAAACAGACTTCATCATAATATCTTTTAGGAACATAAAAATAAACAAATATAAGTTATTGACATGAAATATGACAATTTATTTCTATAGATGATCAAAATATGTGAGAAATATAGTCCATGGAATAGATAAGAATTAAGATAGATCACAACTATACCCCATAATGAGTTTTATTCACCCCATCTCTTTTGTCTAATACAGCCAACAGCAGCAATTATCCACAAGATAACCTTGATTAATTGTAATATTAAGAGCAAGAAATCAGTTATTGGATGTTATCTATAAATTGAAAAGCCAACCCCAGGCATGTTACAAATTTAGGTATAATTTTCATGAACAAAATACAATGTTGTAAAATAGAAATAGCAAGGCTAGGAAAAAATGTATGTAAAATAGTATGTAGTTGCATACTACAATTTATTAAGGTATCTACCAAAGATTTAAGTCATTCAAAATATCTACAGTTGACTGAATATTCAACACAAATATGTTTATCAACTTTCCAAAAAACTTGATTTCCAAAAAGCAAAACATTTTAAGGTGAAATATTCATAATGTGACATTTAATGCATTTAACATACCAAAATTTTGTGGTTGTCCTTTCACTTTATTTCTCCAAAATGAATAATATTAAAATAATATATGAACTGAGCGAGGAAAGGGACCAATATGAATAATACAACTAATTGCTAGATTGCTTATTTTTCTATATTTGAACACTTTTTATTAGTAGTTTTAAATAATACTTCTTCATTTATCATAAGATAAGCCCGTTCAAGTTAGCTAGAATATTTATTAAAACCATTCATGTGACTGGTTTTAATATTGCAGAAGTAAGATTAATTAAAACAGGTTAATAGAATTACCTAAATATCACTTTTTGTAGATAAAAACACTAAGATAGTATATAATAGGATACATATAAGGTAAAGTACAAGTTTAGATTAGTAAAATTAGAATTCACCTAATTCATTAAATTCACATGTAAGATTTTCCTTTTGCTAAGACCATCAGGTTCTCTAATTATAAGTTATTGTGATTAATTAAAGAAAAATAAAGTTGCCTGTTACTTAATCTAATTCTAGTTTTCATTTTATGTTTCTTTTCATGGTAATCAATTTCTGAAAGTTCCTCTACAGTTCTCAAAGAACATAATGAATGTGTTTCTGGAAACTTAACCTTCTCTATTAGTCTCTACACATAGGGCTATTCATATTATTATTACAAGATATGTAGAATACATGGCGTTCCACTGACAGTGTTATTCCCTGACATTATGACTTTGACAGTTTTTGAAAGTCCTGCACTAGGGCATTTTTTTTTTTAAAGATTTATTTATTCATACAGAACTGGGGTACAGGCCAGAGATGCGGAGGGTGAGAGGATTCACCAGAGACAGAGTGGGGAGCAGAACAGGCAGATTGATGAAGTACACTGCTGAGGGGAGCAGTGGGCGGGTCAGGAGAGGTCTGCCACGCCTTGTGGTCACCTCCGGGGCAGGCGGGGATCGAACTCATGCGGAAGTGGCTTTGACTTCTTAGTGCTGTGCTTTAACCCGCTGTGCCACCAGGGAGGGCCCGCACTAGGGCATTTTATGTGATTTTTACAGTAGGACTGTGAGGTTAAATCGATTATTTCTCTTTTAGAAAATGAGAACACTGAGGGCCCTCCCTGGTGGCATAGCGGACTTGAGGGCAACACTGTGAAGCGGTGGCTGCTTCAGTGCTAGTTTGATCCCCCCACCCCCATGTGATCCACATGGCGTGGCAGACCTCTCCTGTCTTGCCTGCTGCTCCCCTTAGCAGTATAATTTGTCGATCTTCCTGTTCTGCTCCCCACTCTGTCTCTGGTGAATTCTCTCATGCCCCCTGCATCTCTGATCTGTACCCCCATTTCTGCATGCATAGGGAAGTGAAATAATTCTCTACAGACTAAGTTGAAATTAAAATTTCAGTGAATATTTCCTTCTTTTCCATATACCACAGACAATTTGGTAAGAAAAATTAGGACATGTCTAAAAAGTAGAGTGTTACAGCCATATGACATTTGAAGAAAACATTTATTTCAAAAAGAGGCTAAAACCTCACTCATCCACTTAAAGGTATTAAAAGGAAGGTGAAATTATTAAATATACGATTAATTATTTGAGAAAACAAAAGCAAATCAATTATTTATGAACATAAACCCCAATATTTGGGAAATGAGAAGATCAGGAATGCTTAGAAAAGCATAAGAAGAAACAGTTTTCAAGGGAAAACAGATAGGTAGTAGATGCTCTGTGAAGGTGGAAGCAATGAAAATTCAAGTGCCTTATGCTTCCTCAAAAGTAGATAACTGCACATCTTGAAGAGAATGGTTTCTGTAAAATAGTTGAAATAATCACTACAGAGAATGAGGTTGTAAGCCTCAGACTAAGGATAAAGCAGTGGAAAGACCATTTTCATTCTAAGAATGAAGTAGAAGCAATATAATATACCTAACTCCCAGCTCACAGTCCGTTTTACAGGTTGGTGACCTTGCATCCTGAGATGTGACTACTTGTTGTGTTATACAAGCCTTGCTGGTACTTGGATATGTGACTAGAGAAAACATAATTTGATATATAATAATTCCAAAAGATCCACAAAAAAATCCATAAACTCTCACTTTCTCCAGTTATATTGACTATTTTAAGGATTATGCAAAATATATATTCAGTAGTTACATTTCTCTAATCATCAGGAAATTACTTTTTTTTTCCATGAGTAATATGTATTTGCTGACTTCGCTGAAAGGCTAAAATTAAGTTTAAATAGTCTTTATTATTATTGTATCAGACTTAACAGTCTCATCCACATCATGACCACTTAGTCTTAGATCCTGTGTAAATTTCCCTGTGTGTAAAATAAATTTCCAAAGGTAAAAATGATTACCTGAGATCTTCAGGCCAATTTAAATCTACTCAGTGCTGTTTATTTCTCATTTAGCAAAGTGACCTAGAAAACCAACAGGACATTACCACTTCCATTAGAATAGGTGGAATTGAGAAAAAAAGAAAAAAGGTCATGCAAACAAAAAATTGTTTTTGTCTAATATTCAAATGCCATCTTCAAACCATTAACATTCTCCAGATAACTGCTTGGCTTTAACTTGGAATAAAGGGAGTAAATTATCTGCTTTCTGGAGGCCAATTAAGTTTTCTAAACCACTAGTGTGCTATTTAGCAAATTACCTTTTCCCTGCACTAAAAGGCTCCCCAGTAACCCAAAGGAGTTAATGTACCACCAAACAGCAGGCAATTTATTCCCTCATCACTGATGGAATTAGATAGTTTAGAGTGTTAATGTGAGCTTTTGCTTTAAGTCTATGAGGCACATTTGTGTAAATGTGGACATCGAATTAGAAAGTCTCTTGGAAGCTAAGTCATAGAGGGTAGTAGTATTTCTCAACGTGGAGGGTTGTAAGGAGTGATAACACTGGTGACAATTATCTGAGAGGAATTCCTATATCATTATCTGTATTTCTGGCAATCATAGCCAGGTAAGCAATCCATGGTCACAAGGAATGATTTTGTCATATATTTGTGGAGATGAGTTGTTTGTGAAAGAACTAGCTCTTTTATTTTTAGTGTGAGGACCATTGACTGGGTTTGTCCTGGTATTATTTGAGGAATGGAATAATTTACATCTTGCCAATTATAAACTTCAATGACTATAAATTAACTTATTAACAACTTACATAATAACCTTTGGTTATAATCTTTCTTGTGTTTATCCATAAACGTAACCAATATATATAGTAATTCATATTTACTTATTATTAGCTGTAATTTCCTGACTACTGATGTTCCACCTGGAATATCAATTTAAAAAATTTTTGTGCATGCTATTTTAACATATACACAGTTATTTAAAGGGATATATTGGATATATTGACAAATGTTGAAGACATGTTATACTTATAAATAAAATTATTTTGAAAAATAAGTAATTTTATTATACCTTTTGGTAAAGGTAATTTATGTCTTATTCAAACTTCATCTCTCACAATTTGTTTTTGGGGTGAGTATGTGTGAAGACAGTATAATCATAAAATAACCAATTCAATAGAGCCAAATAATAATTCACATTAATTTTACAAACATATAAAGTCCACCATAGTTTTTCTTCTGAAAAGTGCTGACAAAATCCTAAATGAAATGCAGTCTTTTCTTTCAATGTGTAGTTCCAGAATATTTGCATAAAAAATGTCATGTTAGTGTGCTTGTCTGAGCCAAATCACTGAGTTTTTTCCAAATTTATCAAGAATACATACTAAGATATTGAATCCTAAGAGCAAGATAAGAGAAAGTTTCAAGCATAAATCTGATCTATATATAATGTCTTATTAAAGCAAACAGAAGTTGAACACTTGGAAGAAGGCCAACATGTGACCTAAAAAAAAAAAAAGGTTTCGCATCTGATGAATTACTTAGCATTTCCTTTTGTAAAGAATAAGAGCTCTCTGGCGTTCAACAAAGAGTTTGTGAGCTGTATGGCAGTATTTTGAACAAGGAAATCATTTATAAATGCAGTCTTTATATTTAGGAAATGACTACAGGATGCAGCTGCAGGTTTTAATGACTTTTAATAAGGCTTGTTGTAAAGTGAATTAGCAATAAATGTTAAACAGATGATATGAATCAAGACACTATATAGCATCAATAGATCTATATGTTGGATTGTTAAAGGAATATATGTGTTCCTACAGTACCAGTGGCTTTCTTTCTTTAGGATACTTGGAAGGAAAATTCAAGGTAGGATACATTTTATTGAATAAGATTAGTATAGAAACTCAATCCACTAAACCAGTAAACCTTTAGTTATATAACTGATATAAAATGAAACTGAAAAGCTTAGATTCTACAATATATGGAATTATAAAATAAGACTCATGTGTTAACATATAAGATATAAAATTTCAACCACTTACTATAAGAAAGTTGAATGTATGTTAGAGAAAAGAATAATTTGCTAGGCATAAACTATATTTAATCAACATTTGTTTTGCTAGCACTGGCAAAATTCTGAATTTCAATGTCAATGGCCAGAATACAAATGAACTGAAGCAAGCACAACTCACAATTCACCAGTTCTTGGTTGTACAAATATTTGTAGACCGCATTAAGCATGCAGAATGATGAAGTATAGATTCCTTTAAGACACAGCTTATTCTCTCAACCCAAGGAGGTATGAATCAATGAGCTTAAGCAACAATACCTAGGTTCATGAAGTCATAGATAGTGAAGTTGGAAAAACACTTATATACTATATACTATAAGGTTAGAAAGCTGATGGAAAATTTCTGAGAGATGTCCAAAGTTTCAAATTTAGTTTATGACTGAGTTAAAATAGAATAATAAGTGGTGTTTAATTATTATGTTTGGAGAATGGTAAAGTAACATTTAACTCTGCTTAATGCTTATTTCCTTTTGGAACTGTAATTCAGGGTAAATGAACAGCATGGAATCTTGAGAGGGTAGAGAAGAGGCAAGGTGTACTTACTTAAGTCTCCCAAATTTTCTTCTTCTTTGTCTAAGATTTACTTCTTCATGCACACAGAACTGGGGCACAGGCCAGAGGAGCAGGGGCGGTCAGAAGATTTACCAGAGACAGAGTGGGGAGCAGAACAAGCAGATTGAGGAAGTACACTGCTGAGGGGAGCAGTAGGTAGGTCAGGAGAGGTTTGCCAAGCCTTGTGGATCACCTCCAGGGCGGGGCCTGGCTGGGCTGGGCGGGGCGGGGCGGGGTGGAGATCAAACTCATGCCGCAGTGGCTTTAGCTTCTTAGTGCTATGCTTCAACCTGCAGCGCCCAGGGAGGGCCGTCTTCTTTTTTATAATATTCCTTCTTTTATATATACAAGAACTGAGGTACAGGCCAGAGATACGGGGGGGGGGGTGAAGATTCATCAGAGATAGCGTGGGTAGCAGAAAAGGCAGATCGACGAAGTACACTGCTGAGGGTAGCAGCGGGAGAGACAGGAGAGGTCTGCTGCGTCATGGGGATCAACTCTGTGGTTGGGGATCAAACTCTAGCTGAAGCGACTGCAGTTAACTTGGGATTGCTGGACTTTAACCGGTTGTGCCACCAGGAAGGGGCCTTCCGAATTTTCAAGTAAGTATGATTCAATATCCATGACAGGTGCAGCAAAGGCTAAGCAGATAAATTTGGACAGTAAATACATACATACATACATACATACATACATATATACAAATATAAATTATATATATATAATTTATATAAAATCTATAAACCTATAAATTTATATATTTATTTATTTATGTATTTAAGGGTTCCTTTTTCTCAACACCCTCACCAGCACCTGTTATTTCTCATATTTTTGGTATGGGCCATTCTCACAGATATGATGTATCTCGTTGGGGTTTGTGATTCTGAACATTTTTGTGTTTTCCTGTGGGCCAACTGCATGCAATCTTTGAAAAATTCCTAGTGAGTATCTGCCCATTTTTTTTAATCTGCTTGTTTTATTTTGTTGAGTTGTTTGAGTTCATTGTAGATTTTTGATTGTCTGCCTTTATTAGATGTATGATGTGCAAATACTTTTTAGTTTCTATTTGTTTCTGTTACAGTATCTTCTGCTGCAAAATAAAGCTTTTTGGATTGAAGTAGTCCCAATTGTGTATACTCTCTTTTGCTGGAAACAAACTTCACAAAGTCATCATTGAACTCTATGTCAGAGTATTTTTGGCTGTTTCCTTCTATGGATTATATTGTTTCAGGTCTTATATCCACATCTTTTTTATCTCCTTTGATTTGATTTTCCTGTAAGGTTAGAGATAGTGGCCTAGATTTATTTTTTGCATACAGCTGTCAATTTTCCCTAAAATGATTTAATGAAGAGAGTTTCCTTGATCCAGTGTGCATTTCTGGCTACTTCATAGTAGATTAATTCTCCCTATAGATGTTTATTGATTTCTGGGTTCTTATAGGTGTTCCCTTGTTTTGTTCCCTTGTGTCTGGCTGTTTTTCCTAGCCCCATGCTGTTTTAATTACTATGACTTTATATATAGATTGAAGTCTCGATGTATGGTTTTACCATTCTTCCTCTTTCAATAGCTTTGGCTATTCAGATTGTTCGAGGTTTCAGATGAATCTCAGGATTATATATATTTTTTTCTATTTCTTTGTTGAATGTCATTTAGACTTCAATTGTGATTGCACTGATTCTGTAATTTGCTTTGATAGGATGGCCATTTTGATAACGTTTATTCTTCTAATTTATGAGCATGTAATCTATTTCTATTTCTTTGTATTCCTATTTCTTTTAACAATGCTTTATATTTTTCTTTATATAAGCTCTTCATCTCCTTTGTTCAGTTACTCCTATGTATTTAAATTTTTTTGTGTAATTAGTAATGAGATGGTTTATTTATTTTTTCCTATGATTGTTCATTACTTGAATAACTTTTTTATACATTGATTAATACCCTGCCACGTTGGTGGACTGATTTTTCAATTTAGTTTTTCAGTGAAGGGTTCTATGTTTATATTATCATGTTATCTACTAGTAAGTAGAGCTTTACTTCTTGCCCAGTAGGGATTGTGTGAATATCTTTCTCTTGCCTAATTGCTCTAGCTAGGACTTCCACTACTATGCTTAATAATGCAGGTCAGTGTGGACTTCCTTGTATCACAGTAGTTCTCAATAGAAAAACATTAACTTTTTCACTGGAGAGAATGATGTTGTCTGTGAGTTTATTGTATATGGTTTTTGTTAAGTTAAATATATTCCACTTTAGTTTTTATCATGAATGGATGTTAACTTTTTTCTATTTGAATAATATTTAATGTACTTGACTACTAACTTGCCATTAGAAAGCAATTGCAATGATATGCAGGCCCTCTAAGTCAAGTATTTTTAAAGAGATACTATTATAATTATTTTCTTTTTTAAAATTCTTAGATATAGCACATTTTTTGTTGTATCACTGCTAATTTAGGGGCAGTGTGTGCTTTCTTCTCTCAGAAATAGCCACAATAGTTCTCCTACAACCAAAGCCTGGACAGTCCACTCACCATATTCTCTTCTGTCCTGCCCTCCTCCCATTTTCAATGCTTTCTTTCCCTTCCTCCTACCACTCCCCTCCTGAAGGCCTCATATCTGTGGTCTTTTTTCAAAGTTTGTCTTTGATCCTTGGCTTGGTTTTCCTATATTCCAAATATAAGTGAAGCCATCTGATTTTTTTTCCTTCTGACTTATTTTACTTTGGATGTTTAATCTTAAAAACTTCTTAGCATATACTGATATGATCATATATCAACTTATTCATGTGGTGATTGACAATAATCAGTGTTTGAATTCTGAACCATACTTGTGTCCCTTGTATAAAGTCCAAATAATCATTTGTAGGATCTATTTACTGCATTACTAGACTCATTTGTTAAGATTGTATTGAGGGTTTTGCGTCTTTCTTCATAAGGCAAATACTTCCATAGTGGTTTGTGTGTGTGTTTGTGTATTCCGTTTAGCTGTATTATTAAAGTAACTTTAGATGCATAAAATGTGTTTGCAATGGGCCTCTTTGGTGGAACAGGGGTTAAAGTTTCATCACTATCATGCTATCACCAACTACTGAAGCTTAAATTCAATCCCTGCTCAGGGAGCTGACCCTCCTGGCTCAGCAGATCTCTCCTGTCTTACCCACTATTCTCCCCAGCAGTGTATTTCAGTAGATCACCTGTTCTGCTGTCCAGAGCAGACTTTGGTGAATCATCTCACTCCTGTGACCTCTGACCTACACCCCAGTTCTTGTATTCATAAAGAAATCTTAAAATAAAATGTGTTTGAAAGTATTCCTTCTTCTAATAATTTGGAAGAATTTGAACAAGATAGATATTAGTTCATCTTTGAAAGTTTTAATGGAAGTCATTTGTTAATCTATCATGTCCTAGACTTTAGTTTTGGGGAAGAGTTTTGATTAGTGTTTCAATTTCCTTGCTTGTAATTAGTCTGTTCATATTTTCTATGTCTTGATATTTACAAATAATTGTATAATTCTAAGAATTTTCCCATCTCTTCTATATTATTGTTTTTTGTTAGCATGTAAATATTTATATTTGTTTTTTGTCCTCTGAATTTCTCCAGTATCTATTGTCATTTCTCTTTTCTTTTTCTTTTTAATCCTATTTATCTTAATTTTCCTCCCTTATTTTCTTGAGCCTATCTGGACAGTCACTTTTCATAACTTTCTATTTGTTTTGAAATAATTATTCACATAAAGGTTATTATAGTTAAACTGTTACCAAATGTACACTAATGATTACATAATATATAGTACCAAAACACAAACAGAATTATTTTTAACAACGTTCTCAAATCAAATATGAAATGTAGATTTTATGAGATTTTACCTTAATTCATTTGTATGTGTGTGTCTCTATGTAATTTAACCCATGCAGCATAGCGTTGCATAACCACCATCATAACTAAAACACAAAATTATTAATCACCACAAAAATATAATTGTTACTAACCTTAATAGTGTTATTCACTCTCCACTTTCCTATCTACTACCAATCCTTTCTTCATATCTAGAATTTTTCTATTTTGAGAATGGCTATAGAAAGTTAAGCATGAAGTGTATAATCTTTTTCGATCAACTTTTATTTTTCCATGAAACATATTTTTCAGATAAATCAAATTTATTTTTGGTACAATCGGTTTATTTCTTTTAATTCCACTATAAGGGCATACCAATTAGCCCATCATCTTCTTTAAACAAATATTTGTTTCCAATTTTAAGACACTTTATTTGCAGTAATAGATAATCAGAATATCTCCTATAAGTATACTTGAAAACAGGATTTATTAATGCTATATACTGGGAAGATAAATTATATCCAGGAGAAAATAGATGACTTTGAACAAATAATACTGTTTTAAATCTGACTTTCCAATGATTATATTTTTTAAGATAATTTTAAAATTCTCATTGAGATGGTATTGGTTTACAACATTGTTATATCATTTAGGTATAGATTCACACCCCAGCTTTCTGCATTACCACTAAAGTATCAATGATCCCCCACAATAGCCTATTGAGCCTCCCCCATCACATTGCTCCTCTTCCAACCCACCCCTTCTGGAAGCCTCAGTTTTGCAGTGAAATTTCTAGTGTTTGTTTTTGCTTAGTTTTATGTTCTTTTATTTCTTTATAGTCCACATATGAGTGAAATCATCCAATACTTGTCATCTTGAGATTTATCTTCCTTAGTATAATCTCTTCCAGTTCAAGCAATATTGCCAGATCTAGCAAGGTTTCATCCTTTTTGTGTTTTTATAGTTCAGTAACAATCCATTATGTATACATACTTACATTTTAATCCATTCATCTGTTAAGGCTCCTAGATTGTTTCCATAAGGTGCCTGCTGTAAAAGTGTGCAATAAACATAGGCATGCATATATTCCTTCAAATTAGTGTTTTGCAATATTTGCATTGATATTTAGGAGTGAGATTTCTAGATTATATCATGCTAACTTTTTCATATTTTGAGAAATCTCTCATGCGATCCTCCAGGCTGGTGGGTAGGTTTATTGTCAATCATTGCAAATGATAAGAGAACTTTGGAGACTTTGGTAGATTTTGCAAGCCTTTGTTAATGAAATAGGGGACCATGGACACAGGCAGGGAGACACAGCAAGAGATACCCCAACACTCAGGGAGGCAGAACAGTGATTCCACTGCCCAGCCCCTTTGTTCTGTTAAGTGCCCAAAGCCACACATTGATACACTTTTGAAAATGCCAGGTCCATCTGTTTGCTAGATGAAGCAGTGATGGAAAATACATCATTTCAAGTATGGGCGGTCTGTTGAGTGGAAAGTGTAAAATAGCTTGATTTTTAACTCATTTTACTTATACTTCTATAATGTTTTTCATAGGGGATAGCCAGTCTATATTTCTACCAACAATATATGCAAATTTCCCTTTTATGTTTATTCTCATAAATACTTGACTTTTATGGTCTTTTTTTCTTTTCTTTTCTTTCTTTCTTTTTTAAGATTTTATTTATTTATACTTACAGAACCAGGGTACAGGCCAGAGGTGTGGTGGGTGAAAGGATTCACCAGAGACAAAGTAGGGATCAGAATAGGCAGATCGACTGAAATATACTGCTGAGGGGAGCAGTATGCTCAGGAGAGGTCTGCCCTGCCATGTGGGTCAGCTCCCTAGCTGGGAGATTGAACTCATGCTTCTGTGGCTTTGAAGGCTTTATACTGAGGTGCTTTAACCCGTTGCACCAGCAGGGAGAGCCCATAGTATATAGTTCTTTTAACTCCCACCATGAAAGAATCATACCATTTTCTCTCCTTGGATGTCTTATATCTATGGTGATTTTTTTTTTACCGTTTTTTTTTTCCTTCTTTTTTTCTTTTTTTTTTTTTTCATCTCAATTGTAATCCCCGCGGGTTTCCCATCACCAAGTCACCCATGTTCTATGGTGAATTTTTAAGGTTTGTCTTTGACTATATGTTTGGTATTTATGTATTCTACATGTAAGTGAAACTTGTGATGTTTATCTTTCACGTGACCTATTTCTCTTAACATCGATCCTTCCAACTTCAACCCTTCCATAAACACAAATGGTATGAGTTTATGTTTTTGATCACTGAGTAGTATTCCATTGTGTATATATACTACATCTTCTTGAACCATTCATCTGTTTTAAGACATTTAATATTTTGTTTCTATATATTGGTTATATATATTGGTTATAAATAGCAATGCAATAAACATAGGAAGCTTTCTTTTCAAATTAGTTTTTTAGTGCTTGTTGGGTGGATTCCAAAGGGTAGAATAGTTGGCTCATATGCAAATCTACTTCTGGTATTTTGAGGAGACTCCATACAACTTTCCATAGTGACTGGAAACCTATCGCCAGACACTGAAGCACAAGTTGGATACCCAGCCAGAGAGATTGTTTTTCACGAGGAGAATAAGAAGGTTCTTTATTTTCTTTGTGTATGCTTGTTGTTCCTGCATAGTTTTTCTTTTTTATTAAAAAAAAAACACAATTATCACAATGTTATCTCATGATGGGTTTGATTTGAATTTCTTTGATAACAAGTGATGATGAATTTTTTTTTAAGATTTTATTTATTTATGCATACAGAACTGGTGTACAAGCCAGAGATGCAGGGGCGGTGAGAGGGTTCACCAAAGACAGAGTGGGGAGCAGAACAGGCTGACTGATGTAGTACACTGCTGAGGGGAACAGCAGGCAGGTCAGGAAAAGTCTATCATGCCATGTGGGTCACCTCCCGGGCAGGGATCGAACTCATGCTGAAGTGGCTTTAGCTTCTTAGTGCTGTGCTTTAACCTGCTGCACCACCAAGGGTGATGAAAGTTTTTTATGTGCCTGTTAGCCAGCTTTATGTCTGTTTAGGGAGATGCCTATTTTACTTTTATTCCAATGTTCTGAGCCGGTTATTTTTTTTCCCACTGAGTTTGTGTTCTTTGTAAATATTTGTTGTTAGTCCTTCATCATATATATGACACAAATGTATTTTGTGCCATTCATTATTGTCCTGTTTGATGCAATTTCAAGTGGGATAATTTTTATCATCACTTTGTTATAGTATGCTGTTTGCCCATGAAATACAACCAATTTTTGTTTATTAATTATGCAACTTGCCATTTCACTGTATTAATTTAGTTTCTAATGATTTTTAACTGGAATATTTAGAACATTCTCTGTATATTGTTTTGTTATTCACAAATAGCTTTGGTTTTATTTCTGCTTCTTTCAAGCATATCCATGAAGGATATGTGCCTCATGATAGCTTATGTTACAGAATTCTTAGAAAATGCAAAATAAATACAAGAAATAAATACCATTATCATGATAGTTTATAGGGTGGATAAAATATTATAAAATCATGCTTGTGCATGTATGTGAAAAACTACTTGAACAAAAGAATAAGTTGATTTAAAATCTAATTTCATGGGGAATATAGGATTCATTATGAAAAGCCTAATCAGTCAAATAGTTCAAATATGTTTATGCTGGTGTGCTACAAATCAATTTCTGACAGATTAGATAAGAAGCCTAGAGGTAAATGCAAAAATAAAGGAAATACTTCTCTTTGAACTTTTGGAGAAAAATTCTTAAGTAGTTTTTTTTTTTTAAGGTTTTATTATATCTGTGTGTGAAGGCTTTAGAAATCTATGCCTAGTACTTATTTAGCATTGGTAATTTTAAGCAATAGAATTTGTCTAACAATTATGGGAAGCTTTAAAAAGTATACATTTTAGATTATAGTTCATATTTGCTGAGTCCTATTTATCTTAAGTAAGGGAGACGTGATATAGATGTGAGTGTATTTGTGTGTGTGTGTGTGTGTGTGTGTGTGTGTTGCAGCTTGTTTGAATATCCTGATATTTTCTTCTGAGGAGAAAGTTTTCAGAATGTCCTAATGAAATAAGGAATTAGGATCATCAGTGAACTTCATACGATTTCCCTTATTATGTCATTAAAACCATAATTTGTTTCTTTGTTGGAAAACGAAGGTAAGGGTGCTTAATATTTTATATATAGGAAATTATGGGTCACTAGAAAAAAGTATATCTAGGTGAGAAAGGAAAGTTGAGTCAAGAAAGAATCATCACAACAAAGGAAGAGCTTCCATCCAAAGACATCTGTTCCCCTACTCCTGGTTCCAGTTAAAAGAAAAATTAAAGCGGCCCTCCCTGGTGGCGCAGCGGGTTAAAGCACTGCACTGAGAAACTAAAGCCACTTCCGCATGAGTTCGATCCCGCCTGCCCCGGAGGTGACCACATGGCGCGGCAGACCTCTCCTGACCCGCCCGCTGCTTCCCTCAGCAGTGTACTTCATCGATCTGCTTGTTCTGCTTCCCGCTCTGTCTCTGGTGAATCCTCTCACCCTCCGCATCTCTGGCCTGTACCCCAGTTCTGTATGAATAAATAAATAAATCTTTAAAAAAAAAAAAAGAAAAGAAAAATTAAAGCATTGAACCAAGGTTCCCAACACTTAGACTGGAATGTCTATCAGCAATGACATGTTATCACATAGATGGGAAAGTCTTTGTTCTCAACTTAAATTTATGACCCAATTCTTGTAATATAGGTTCCAAACAGCTTGGTTACTGGAAAACCTAGCATCATAATTCAACAGATAGCCTGAATGTGTGCTTATTTGTTACCTCTAAATTTTTGGTAAAGATTTATTTTACTTATTTATGTATACAAGAGCTGAGGTAAAGGCCAAAGGTGCAGGGAGTGAGAGGATTCATCAAAGAAAGTGGGGAGCAGAACGGGCAGATTAACTGAAATACATTTTTGAGGGGAGTAGGGGGCAAGACAGAAGTGGTCTGCTTCATTATGTGGGTCAGCTCCCTGGCTGGGGACTGAACTTCTGCTGTAGTGGCTGCTGATAACTTCACAGTGCTGAAATTTAACCCTTCATGCCACCAGTTCCTTCTAAATTTTAAGCAAAATCTCAATTCTCCTTTTACTTTTACCCAAGGGTTGTATCTCTTCTGTTATTTTAATGATTTGCTACAAAATCTGTGGTCATTAAATTGACATGGGGAAAAATAAACCATGACATTTGTAGTTTGAATAACTAGTAGATGATACAAAAATGAATCCAGTGAAAAATAATTAAAAAATAAAATAGTTTTATGAACACTAATATCGAAGTGATAATGGAATTTAAAAATTTAGTTGGGAATATTTGAATTTTCAAAATGCATGAAGCTAACTACCTGTTTAGGTTTTGATTTTATTTTTTGAGTTTAACTAGAAATAAAAGTTTGTCTTTTTTTTTTTTTTTTCCCAAAAAACTACCTATGGTTCAGTTATTATTTTGGATTGTCTCCTTGATTCTACTTAATTTATTCCTGCATTTTTTTTTCTTTTTCCTTCTTTTACTGGGATTTGTTTTTCCTTTGTTCATTTTTCTCTAGTTTTTTTAGTACATAGATGAGATTATTTTCCATCTCTGTTTCCTATTTCTTAATACCATACCACTTCTCTCATACTACTTATTTCACTGTGTCTCAAAGGTTCTCATAGTTTGTGTCTTCATTTTCATTTGCCTTGAGTTATTTTTTTTAATTATTCATTGATGTCCTTATTAACCCAAGGTTTATTCAGTAGTGTATAGCTTATTCTCCATATATTAAAGATTTTGCCTGCTTTCTTTTTGTGGTTGATTTCTAGTTGGATACCATTGTAATAAGAAAAGATTCATGGTATGATCTCAATATTCTTAAGTTGATTGATTCTTGCTTTGTGAATCAATCATGGCTAATCCTGTAATATGTCACATATGGACTTGAAAAGAATGTGTATTCAGTATTTTTGAGTGCATTCCTTATAGATATCTGTTAAGCCCATAATATATTTAATGCTATTGTGTTCTTTTTAATGTTATGACTGCATGATCTGTTCATTGATGAAAGAGGGGTGTTGAATTTTCCAATCACTAGCATATAAATCTGATTTCTGTTTTTACTTTAGGTAATAACTGTCTTTGATAATATGATGAAAAATAATTTGTTGAGTAGATGAGTGTTTTGTTTTCTTGATGTATTCTTCTTTAAATCATTACACATTATCTATCCCTATCTCTTGTTACAGTTTGTAGCTGAAAATCAACTATATCTGTTAAAACTCCCTGCATTCCTTTGAGTTCCATTTCCTTGCAGGATATTTATCAATCCTTTAATCTGAATCTGTGTTTATTTTTGGAGTCCATGTGCATTTCTTGGTGAGCGCAGAAAGTTGTATTTTATTTTCTACGCAGCCAGCCACTTTGTGCCTTTTAATTTGGTGAGTTCATTCTGTTTATATTTACTATGATTTAGGGTGATAATTGGTACATTAAGATATGCTACTGCCATTTGTCCTTAAATTTTGGTTCTATCTATTTCATTATTCTGTTCTTTGTGAATTGTTTTCTCTAAAATTTTCATGAGACAGTGTCTGTCAAAATTTCCTGAAACTATGTTAGTGTTGACAAACTTCTTCAACTTCTGTTTGTTTAAGAAGGTCTTTACTTCCCACATATCTGAAGGAGAGACTTGTGGGCTAGAATTATATTGACTCTCAGTTTTTATCTAAATTATTTTGATCCACATCATTATATTTTATCTTTGCCTATAGTGTTGTCTTAGAGAAATCATATATAAACCTGATCAGTTTTCCTTTATCAGCTATCTGCTTCTTTACCCTAGTCAGCTTCATTATTATCTCTTTATCATGAACTCTTAGAATTTTCACCACTGTGTGTCTTGGTATAGGTCTACTATCATTTAAAGAAACATGTTTTCTTTTAGCTTTACAGGTGTTTATATTTAGTTGCTTATCTAGGTTGGGAAGTAATCCTCTATTATTTATTTAAATAAGTTCTCTATTCCCTTCTCACTCTACACTGTTCTTATACTAATTATATGTATATTACCTTGCCTCATGGACTTCTTAATAATAATAATATAATTTTTAATATAAAATAATATATTTTTTCTATTTCTCTGTTTTCCACCTCAGTTCTCAGTGCATTGTCATATTCAAGGTCATAGGTTTGATCTTCCATGTGATCAATTCTGCTTCCATAGTTTCCTCCAGAATTTCTTATCTGCTGAGTGAATTTTTTTACGTATTTTATTTACTTATGCATACAGAGTGGGGGTACAGGCCAGAGGTTCAGGGGCAGTGAGAGGATTTACCAGAGACAGAGGTAGGGAATAGAAGAGTCAGATCAATGAAGTGCATTGCTGAGGAGCAGTGGGCAGGTCAGGAGAGGTCTGCCTGCTATGTGGATCACCTCCAGGGCAGGCATGAAGTAGCTACCACCAGCTTCTCAATGTTGCACTCCAACCTGCTGTACCACCAGGGAGAGTCAGAGTGGTATTTTTAATGTTCTGAATCTCTGTTATTTTCTTATTTAAAATAAGAAATTATTTAAAAAAGTTATTTAAAATTTCAATTTCTATTTTTCAGATTTTTTTTAGTTTTATCTAATCTGAATATTTACTTGTTTTACTGAATTTTCTTGTATAAATTTCATATGTTTTTCCATTTTTCTTCTTTTTTTTTAATCATAGCAATTTTGAACTTTGTTTTTTTTTTTTTTATTTATTTATTTGTAAAGAACTGGGGTACAGGCAGAGATGCAGAGGGTGAGAGGCTTCACCAGAGACAGAGCAGGGAGCAGAACAGGCAGATCGACGAAGTACACTGCAGAGGGGAGCAGCAGGCGGGTCAGGAGAGGTCTGCCGCGCCATGTGGTCACCTCCAGGACAGGTGGGGATCGAACTCATGTGGAAGTGGCTTAAGCTTCTTAGTGCTGTGCTTTAACCCGCTGTGCCACCAGGGAGGGCCCTGAACTTTTATCTCACAGGAAGAAAAGATATTCCTTGTGTTTGTGGTTGTTTTCAGGATTTTTGTTTTCTTTGTTTTGAGGTGTAGCACTGAGGATTAAAAGTGCTATTAGCTTTATTTTTTCTTTTCCTTATTATTAGCTTTTTAAATTAAATTATGTGTTAAATTGTCCTAAGGTCAGAGCTTGCGCTTTTCCTTTATATGTCACTGAGTGTTAGGGAAATCTAACCTGCTGCTGCCTGTCTGGAGGTAGAAGTGTCCTCAGCTAGTGAGTATGTTGTGTTGGGGGTGGGGCAGGAGGCTCATGCCTGTGGTATCACTGATAGTCCTCCTCTGTGGGTCTCAATATTCTCTCTCATTAGTAGACAAGACTTTCAGTGAAACTCAAATGGTTCTTTCAAGCATAGTTTCAGAGTATCAGCTCCAATTCCAAGTATTGAGGGATGGAGTCGTGTCTTTCTGTGCTTTGTCTTATCACTTGAGCCCCTGTCCACCTTACTCACCCCAACACTTTCACATATATCTCCCAACTGTTAGATCCACAATAAGCAACTCTTTCCTCCCTGGGACTGACTTACCACTGGAGAGCAGTTTTGAACAGCAGTTTTCATCCTCACAACTTTCTTCACACACCTCTTTTCCCACCACCACCCACATTTTTTTATTTAGAGTTGAATTTTTTCAGAGTCTCTTCTGTTTTTCAGTGTCTCTTCTGTTGTTCATTGTTCTCTGAAGTCCAGGGGCTCTTTTGGTTTTACTCCAGTCATGGAATCTTCTGAGTATCATGCCCAACTAGTCATCTGAATATCATGCCCAACTGGGTTAGCTCATATTAATTTCCCAGGAACAAAGCAGGGAAATCTGCTCTGACACTACCTTCCTTTTTTTTCTCCTTGTTCTGATTCTTTGAAGCAAAGAATTTTTTTTTAATTGTAGCATTTTTATTGAGGGCACATTGTTTTACTATACTGTACAGGGGTCCACAGCTTTTCAAATGCATGGTAACACAGCATACCCACCACCATCCAGCCATCTTTTCTCTCTACCCTTTTTATATTGCTGTTCTACAGCAGATCCAAAGCTTTCATTTGGTTTAGTTTTTACTGATCCTTTATTTTCTATTTCTGTTCCACATACTAGTGAAAACATCCAATATTTCTCTTTCTGTTTCTGATTTATCTCATTTACCATAATTTCTTTCAGTTTCATCCATTTTGTTGCAAATGACAAGATGTTATTCCTAATATCATTTACATTCAGGGAAATACAAACCGATATCATAATGAGACTTCCCTGTACAGCTTAAAAAAAAAAAAAAACAGGTCTTACTCTTAATTATTTATCTTGAAAACTTAGTGTACTGTAAGCATAAAGGAATTTTTGCTCCACTTTTCCTGTTGATTAGTTTACTTTATAAATGAGCTTAATATTCTTTTAAGAATTATTATTGATATTTTCAGTGTCAAAGATTTGCAGTGTTATCATTCACATGGTTGATAATTGAAATATAAAATGGCAAATTGATTCAATAAAGTATCAGCAACTTGATCGTGGTGATAGTTCTAAACAGTGTATATAAATATATGTAAACTATGCACACTAAAGGTATTACAAAAAATAATTTTGGGCCATCCTTGGTGGCACAACAGGTTAAAGCACAGCACTATGAAGCTACAGCAGCCACTGCAGCACAAGTCAATCCCTGGCCAAGGAAAGTGACCCACATGGCGTGGCAGACCTCTCCTGGCCCATCTGTTGTTCCCTTCAGCAGTATACTTCTTCGATATGCCTGTTCTGCTCCCCACTCTGTCTCTGGTGAACGCTTGTACCCCTCACCTCTGTATTGTACCCCAGTTCCTATATGCACAAATAAATAAATCTTTTTTTTAAAAAAGAGGAAATCTACAGGTAGCCCTATTTTTTACTTTATTTAAGATTTATTTATTTATTTAAGATTTATTTATTTATGTATTTATTTATTTAAAGAACTGGAGTACAGGCCACAGGTAAAGGGGCAGTGAGAGGATTCACCAGAGACAGAATGAGGAGCAGAACAGGCAGACTGATGGAAGACACTGCTGAGGGGAGCAGCAGGCAAGACATGAGAGGTCTGCTGTACCATGTGGATCACCTCCTGGCCAGGGATTGAATTGGCACTAAAACAGTTGTGGTCAGCTTGCAGTGCTGCACCCTAACCTGCTGCACCACCAGGGAGGGCCCCGGTAGCCTTATTAAAAAAAAAAAAAAATTCATCTGTACAATTGTACTTTTCTAAGGTCATTATTAAACAATTTAAATAAATTCTGTGACTCAAATTAACTTTCTACTGGAAATACCCACAATTTTGCAGGAAACAAGGGGTGCCAACATGTCAAATACAACATCATTCTTATTTAATCATCTGTATTCAGAATGTGGAACATGTAGAACAAATGACCAGACTTTTTTTCACAAGTCTATGGCAAGAGAAACTACAAAAAGGGACACATGGAAAAATGCAATCAACTGCATTTTTATTTTTATTTTTTAATTTTAAAAAACATTCATTTATTTATGCGTACAGAACTGGGGTAAGCCAGAGATGCAGGGGCCGTGAGAGGCTTCACCAGAGACAGAACAGGCAGATCGACCAAGTACACTGCTGAAGGGAGCAGCGGGCAAGCAGGAGAGGTCTGCCACGCCATGTGGGCCACCTCCAAGTCGGGGATTAAACTCGCACTGAAGCGGCAATGGCTGGACTCAGCTTCACGGCGCTCTAACCTGCTGTACCTCCAGGGAGTGTCCTCAACTGCATTTTTAGATCTTGGTTTTTCACTCTTTTGGACATATTATATGTTTTTCTTCTTCCACTGTCTCTTATTTCCTCATTCTATTCTATTTCAGGTTCCCCTGTTTGGGAAACATGATGCCTACTAATTTTGGCATGCATAATCATGGACTTTGTCTCTCTGCCTCCCATCTCATATCCTATCTGTAATTAGTCTTACATTTTACCTAGTGTATGTTTTAGAATCTATCCTCTCCCCTTCACAAATACTGAAGTAGGTCCCCAATTAGTCCCTTCTCTCTTTTCAAACCCATGACTCTCAGTTTATTTTCTAAAACTCAAATCTTAATCTTTCCATGCACTTGCCCGCTAAACATTCCCTGACTGCCCAAAGCTGACACTACAGTTTCTTGGCTTAATTTAAAAAACTGTTTAAAACTGAGTCCACCTGTCTCTCTAATCTTATGTAAATGCATGTGTAATGCCTTGCATATGTTCCAAAGTAACAATATCAGCTCTGCATGTGCTAAACACCACTTTGCATACTATATTACATTTAATCTATACATGAATCCTAAAAGGTTGATAACAATTATAATTTCCATTTCATACATGAAAAAACATGATGCATGTTTATGATCTTGTCTATTCAAAATGAAGATCATAGCTTTATAGTCAGGATTTCAATTACAGTTGTAACTTCTGTCAATGCCTATTGTTTAGCGTAACTACTTCCTCAACATGCCCTCATATTTTATTCCTTTATTTCACTGAACTTCATAACAGGAGTTTAATTAACTATACTATTTACAATCTGGCAATATCTCATCAGGGAACACAGAGAATGAACTTAGGTAATTTGAAGGGATTTTAATAATTATTTTTAATATCTAGCCATGATATATGGAAATCATAAGAGCATATAGAACATCATTAACAGATGCCTGAAGGGGCAGGAAATGGAAACATACACTTTATCTCAAAGAAAGTGATCATATGGATGAAACAACCTGTCAAGATATGTGTTTCCTCAAGATGGTTTTAGTCACCCAAGAAATTAACAGAGTACTTGAGAACAAATACCCGTCATTCTTAATGCTTTTCATTAACTTACTCAAACTAAAGTTAGAGAACAGAAAACCACTTGGTATAGCCTACTCAATTCAACACAGAAGTGAGTGGCAAACGTTATTTTATATATTATTATATTAATATATTATTTTTGAAATAATATATTATATATTATATTACATATATTATATTAATATATTATTTTGAGATAATATATATTATATTAATATATTATTTTTGAAATAATATATTGTTAAAAATAAGTAACATTTTGTGTATGTTATAAACTTATACAAGTACTATTGTGCTATGAATCTTGCTCAGTTTAGGGCCTCCTTGGTGATACAAGCACTTAAATCTCAGCACTATGGTACTGTCAACAACCACTGCAGCAGGAATTTGATTCCTGGTTACGGAGATATCCACATGACACAGCAGACCTCTCCATCTTGCCCTCTGCTCCCCTCAGCAGTGTTTTTCAGTACAGCCACCTGTTCTGCTTCTCATCCCTGCCACCCGTGGTACCTCTGGCCTGCATCCCAATTCTTACATGCATAAATAAATAAAATAAATCTTAAGAAAAAAATACATTGTTCAGTTTATCTTTTTTGCTCCTTCAGCAATATATCTATGAATCTATCATCATGTTGCTCATTTTCCTACAGTTTGGTACACCTTAATGCTGCATAGTATTGCATACTAGTGATAAACCATGTTTTATCTACCCATTTCCTAGAAATGGACCCACAAAATGCTTTCATTACCATATAAATTGCATACTAGTAGAATAATGTCCTTGCATTTTATTTTTTGATCTATATGTAGAATACTGTCTTTGCATGCAACTCTTTGACTGGTAAGTTTGCTGGGTCAGAAGGTTTTCATTTTTATTTTTATTTCAGTATAACCAGACTATGTTTTAGAGTAGTCATTTGAATTTGTTCTCTCTAGTGGGGTACAAGGAGTTTCATTTTCTTCTATTCTGGGGAAACTTTTGTGTGTACTCTTTAATTTTTGCCATTTTGTGTTTATAAATTAACATTGGCACTTATTTTTTACATTCATTTACTACATACATTTTAGAGTCATTACATTGTTTTCACCTATTGGGGTTTTATAAGGAAATGGTCCATTTTTTCTCATGTCAACATAAAGCTTTTTTTTTTTTTCTCTATATGTCAACATAGAGTTTAGTTAAATGATAAGTGCCATAACATATTGTCTTACCACAGCTTTTTAAAATGCCATTTGCTGGGTCCTCCCTGGTAGCATAACACTATGAAGCTATCAGCAGCCATTGCAGCACAAATTCAATCCCTCGCCAGGGAAGTGACCCATATGGCACAGCAGAAATTTCCCCACCCACCCACTATTCCCCTCAGTGTATTTCATTCTATCTGCTTGTTCTGCTCCCCATTCTGTCTCTGATGAATCCTTTCATCCTCCCATTTCTGGCCTGTACCCCAGTTCTTGTATGTATAAATAACTAAATGTTTTAAGAATGCCATTTAGTAATTTCACAAAGTAGTCACACTAGTAATGCTTATTTAATAAAAAACAATATACTGCACTATATATTTTTTTTGTATGTCAACTTCCTGTCATGTCTTTTGTGTAGCCTTAGTCAATCATCCTACACTGCTGGTGGGAATGAAAATTGGAACAGCCCTTATGGAAAGCAATATGGAGGTGTCTGAAAACAATTAAATTGCTATTTGACCCAGGAGTTCCATCCTAGCTATCTATCTCAAAAATTCAAAAACACTAATTCAAAAGGAGATTTGCACTCCCATTTTATTGCAGCAGTGTCTACGATAGCCAAACTATGGAAACAAGCTCAGTGCCCCAGAACAGGTAGTGGACCAAGAAGATAAGGTATGTATATAGCTGTGATCCATCAAAATAGATAAACTCTTGCCACTTGTAGCAATATGAATAAGTTAGAAGAAAAGATAAATACTGGGTGCTGTCGTTAGCATGTTAATTATAAAGTAACTAAATTAATAGATAAAGACAAAAAAACTAACCCTTGATAGCTCAGTACAGATCCTAGACACCAAGAACAGCAGGGGGAAGGGAGGGAAGAAGTCATAATAGTCTGTGGTGGTGCAGTCATGGATACACTATGGTGGTAATTGATAACTGAGGGGGTTACCCCAATGTTACCTCTGAATTAATTAAAAAAATAAAGTTACCAGGGCCCTCCCTGGTGGAGAAGTGGGTTAAAGTACAGCATTAAGAAGCTAAAGTCACTTCAGCATGAGGTCGATCCCTGCGCCAGGAGGTGACCTACCTGGTGCAGCAGACCTCTCCTGACCTGCCTGCTGCTCCCCTCAGCAGTATACTTCCTCAGTCAGCCTGTTCTGCTCCCCATTCTGCCTCTAGTGAATCCTCTCACCCCCTGCACCTTTGGCCTATACCCAAGTTCTGTATGCATAAAGACATCTTTAAAAAATAAATAAAGTTACCAGAGTGAATGATTTATTCTTTGACTCTTTACTGTGTTGTGTTTTCCCAATTGTCTTAGAAAGACACACTCCAAATTTCCTTATTCTCACACACGATAAAAAATATTAAAAAAAAATATTTATGTATACAGAACTGGGGTACAGACCAGAGGGGCAGGAGCACTAAGAGAACCCACCAGAGACAGAGTGGGGAAAAGAACAGGGAGATTGATAGAGTACACTACTGAAGGGAACAGCGGGCTAGACAGGAGAGGTCTGCTGCGCCGTGTGGGTCACCTCTCTAGCCAGTGCTCAGACTCGCATGTGGAAGCAGGTGAGGCTAGTTTGCAGTGCTGCTGTGCGTTATCCATTTGCCCCCAGGAAGGGCCTGAAAAAAAAAATTGCTTTATCAAAAGAAATTCTAAGCATGGGTCTTTCAGGGAAGAAAGTAAATCCTGAACATTTCTGGCATTCCATAGGCTGAGAGCATTTCCTTTCTGTTTTTGTTTGTTTGTTTGTTTTTAATAAAGGAACAGGAAAATAAATTAAAATAAGAATACACAAACAATATGGTAATTAAATAGCATAGGGGATGATATTTGGATTTCATTTAGAATGAGTATTATGAAAAAACCCATGCCTTCTACCTATACCTTGTTTTTGATGATAATTTTACTGGAGTTCCATTTGTTTTATTTGTGTGACTAGTGGCAAAAATCTAATAACCATATTAAAGACAGAGTCAGTGATTTCAATCTCTTTCAATATCTTAGACCACATAGGGATATTTTAAATAGTTATATATATATATATATATATATATATATATATATATATATATATATATATTCATTTAAAAAAATTACATCATCCTTCACTTTTGTACAATGTATGATTTTCCCGTGAGTCTTACCACCAATTCACCCATGCACCATCATTATAATCCTTTCTGTTCTTCCCATACGTGCTTACCTGGTGCTACGGGAAAACTCCAAACTAGTGGAGAAATGAGACAACAAAGAAAATACTGCAGAATTGGGAACTTGTTAGATGAAGCTAAAACATGTGTGTTCAGGTAATTATTTGATTCAATAGAGTAATGCCTCCTTGTATGGGCTCACTTCTGTGGTTTGTTTACCCAAGTCAACGGCCTCTTGCCTGGGAATCGTTAAGGATTAACGCATTTTCTCTCGCTTCTGCTCTCAGGGTACCTGATGAAAACAGCCTAGGGACTCAACTTGCCACTTGGCAAGGCGGAACCCTCCTAACCCGCCCGCTGCGCCCCTCAGCAGTGTACTTCATCAGTCAGCCTGTTCTGCTCCCGGCTCTGTCTTTGGTGAAGCTTCTCACCGCCCCTGCACCTCTGGCTTGTACCTCAGTTCTGTATGCATAAATAAATAAATCTTAAAAAGAAAAAAAAAGATTTAACTTTGCTTCTGTAAGTAGTATAATTCATGTATTTTCTGAAATACAAACTTGGGAAAATAAATGAAAAAGAAATATTATTAACAAAGTTGGATCTTTCATATTACTTCATATTCCTAATATTTTTTATTGAAAATAAATTATTTAAAAATAATGTAATGACAACTCTAAATGTAAATATACTATGTGGGTTCTTAGATTAAATTTTTAAATAGACCTGAAATTAAAAATATTTGTACTACACATAACTAAATATTTCAAAGTTTATAATATCATCACAGCATTAAAATAAACAAACAAACTAATTAATTAATTAATTAATTAATTAATTAATTAATTAATTCAGGGCCTTCCTGGTGATCTATGGGTTAAGTTTCAGCACTGGGTGGGGAGCTGACCCACACATGGTGAAGCAGACCTCTCCTATCACTCTGGCTGCTGCCCTCAGCAGTGTATTTCAGTAGATCTGGCTGTTCTGTTCCCCTCTTTGTGTCTGGTGAGTTCTCTCACCTCCCTTTTCTCTCCCCTAGAAGCCCCTCTGGCCTACACTCCAATTTTTCAGCACAAAATCTAAATAAATACTAACAATTTTTTTCATTGAACATAAATAATCAAAGTTAAATCATGAGATTTTTAAAATATGTATTTTAAAATTTATTTATTTATGCATATAGAACCGGTGTAGAGGCCAGATTCAGGGGTGGTGAAAGGATACACCAAAGACAGAGTGTGGTGCAGAACAGGTGTACTGATGAAGTACACTGCTGATGGGAGCAGCGGGCAGGTCAGAAGAGGTCTGCCACGCCATGTGGGTCAGTTCTTTGGCCAGGGATCGAACTCATGCTGCAGTGGCTTTGGAGAGCTTCATGATGCGATGCTTTAACCCGCTGCTCCACCAGGGAGGGCCCAATCATGAGATCTTTTAATTAAACATTTAGCACATCACAAGATAAAGCAGTAACAACTTGTTGCCAAATGTACATCTCTTTAAAATATATTGGGTATTATGAAAATACTTCTTAAACCTTAAAATGATAACTAAAAGAAAAGGCTAGTTTATTTTCTTCAAAAAACAATTTATAGTAACATATATAAGTAATTAAACAGGTAAATTGAAATAATATTGTGTTTTTTCAAAAAAAAAACTTTAAACAAAATTTAGATATTTCATTCTTAAAAATGAATGTACAATTAGCTAGTGATATATTCTGTTATATTATTTGGTCCTTCAATACTCAATTTCTTGGTCTGTGAAAGTGAAAATGATATATTTCTGATGCTAGCAATTCAAGACCCTTTATAAATTTCAAATGACTTAAAGCATGTAGAACTTAATCGACAAATCATAAAGAGCTCGCTATGTTCACTGATAAGGGAATGTAAATTATAAATGAAGGAAACTTCCTTCCAAGAAAGGAGTTTCTTTTTAAAATTACAAAATATTTTAAACTTTTATAGATATTTTAAATTTATTAATATATTTTCATTTTCCAACTAATAAGCTCTGCAAATTGGTGATAAGATATACATTATGAAAGACTTTTTAATCCTGACTGAAAGTTAGGATTTTTTTCTTTTTAAATGAAGTGCCATTGTTTTACATTCTTGTTAACACTTACTGTTATAGGATTTCTCCCCTTAAGTGTGGTCAGTATATCTCTCCCACCACCAAAATATAGTCCTCCACCACAGTCCATTGTGCTGTCCCCACCTCCCACCCCCATTTCTCAATCCTCCCCCTACTCTGCCACTGTTCATTTGGATGCATCAGCTCTTTGGCCAGCTTTCTGTAATGGTTGGTTTTAATGTTTGTCTTTGTATGCCTCTTTGTTTATTTACTTTGTCTATATTTCACGTATAAGTGACAACACCTTTCTGGCTAATTTTGCTAAATTCAATCCCTTCCAGCTCCAACCATGTTGCTGCAAATGACCTGAGTTCAGCATTCTGATCACTGAGTACTAAATATGTATAAATAAGATAACTATACCACAACTTGATTCCCTCACTTAAGTTATTTATATATCTTGGCTATTGTAAAAGAATGCTGCTATAAACATAATAATGTAGGTTTTGTTTTGAATTGGTATATTTTTGTTCTTTAGGTAAATAATAGAAGTGGAATTGCTGGATGATATAGTGGACCCATATTTATAATTTTTGTGAAAACTGCACACTGATTTCTATAGGAGCTCGCCAGCCTACATTTTCAACAGTGTAAGAGGGTTCATTTTTCACCTTATCTTGACAGTCCTTGTTTCTGGGCTTTTTAATATGGGACATTCTCACTGAAGTGAGGCTGCATCTCTTTGTGGGTTTGATTTCCATTTCCCTGGTGATACGTGACCATGACCTTTTTTTCTGTATTTGTTGACCATCTGTATGTCTCTATGGAGAAGTGCCTTTTTAGCTCTTCTGCCCATTTCTTGATTGGGTTATTTGTTTCCTTTTTGTTGACAAACTGTTACAAATATTCAAAATCAGTCTCTTGTCAGATGTTTGTTATGCAAATATTTTCTTCCATTCAGTAGGATGTCTCTTTACTTTTTCATTGTACATAGCATTTTAATTTGATGTAGTACCAATTATTGTGGTTTAATGTGAATTTCAGTAATAATTATGTCATTTCTTTGAAGTGTGCTGTTGAATTTTTTTATTGGGATTTTATTGAATCTGTAAATGACATTGTGTAGGGTGGCTATTTTGAAAATGTTGCTTATTCCAATTACAAAAGCAAGGAATATGTTTCCAGTTCTTTCAATTACATAAGCAAGGAATTTGTTTCCAGTTCTTTGTATCTTCCTTCCTTTTTTTTTTTTTTAAGATTTATTTATTTATTCATACAGAACTGGGGTACAGATCAGAGATGCGGAGGGTGACAGAATTCACCAGGGACAGAGTGGGGAGCAGAACAGGCAGGTCGACGAAGTACACTGCTGAGAGG
Organism: Condylura cristata; assembly: GCF_000260355.1. Classification (NCBI taxonomy): domain Eukaryota; kingdom Metazoa; phylum Chordata; class Mammalia; order Eulipotyphla; family Talpidae; genus Condylura; species Condylura cristata. The sequence goes on along the minus strand of NW_004567110.1, from coordinate 61,069,545 downwards.
AGCAGCAGGCGGGTCAGGAGAGGTCTGCCGCACCATGTGGTCACCTCCGGGGCAGTCAGGGATCGAACTCATGCAGAAGTGGCTTAAGCTTCTTAGTGCTGTGCTTTAACCCGCTGCGCCACCAGGGAGGGCCTGTATCTTCCTTTTTTTAATTAACGATGTCTTAAAGTTTTGCTTGTGTAGGCCCTTTACTTCCATTAGTCTTTTTCCTAGGTTCCTGTGTGTGTGTGTGTTGTCAATAGGGTGATTTTCTTAATTTCTGCTTCTTTCACCTCATTGCTCATATATGGGAAAGCAAATGATTATGTTTGTAGCCTGCCATTTTGCTGAACTGGTTTATTGGTTTAAGTATTTTTTTCTATGGTATCTTTAAGGTTCTCTATGGGTATATCATTGTTTGCAAATAATGATTGCTCTACGTCTTTAGTAATTTGGATTCCTTTTATAGCTTTCTCTTAACTAATTGCTCTATACAGGATTATAAATACAAAGAATTATAGTAGCTCTGAGAGTGAACATCCTTGTTTTTTATCAGATTGTAGTGAAAGGATTTAGATTTTCATAATTAAAAATGATGATGGCTGTGGGTTCGTTATACATTCCTATGCTAAGATATGTACTTTCCCCACATTTTCAAAGGGTTTCCATTATAAGTGGATGCTAAATCTTATCAAATGTTTTCTCTAGGAAGATCATCTTTTTATCTTTTTTTTTGTTTTGCTGACATAATTAATTGCAATGATTGATTTTTAATGTTGAACCATCCTTGTGATCCTGTTACAAATTCTACTTGATCATAATGTAAAATAATTTGAATGCATTTTTGATTCAGTTTGCAAGAATTTTATTGAGGAATTTTGCATCTGTGTTCATTGGGGAGACTGGTTTGTAGTTTTCCTTCACTGTGTTGTTTTGTTTAATTATTTATTTATTTATTTTTGTTAGGATAATATTGTCCTCTACACTGTTTGGAAATATTCCTTTTCTCAATTTTTTTTCCAGTTTGAGCAGGATATGTGTTATTTTATCATGGGAAATTTTGTACAACTTGATCATAAAGCCATCAGCATCTGGACTTTTGTTTCTTGCGGGAAAATTTTAATTATAGTTTCAATTGTCTTGCTTGTCATTGGTTTGTTTGGGTTTTCTTTTTCCTTCCCTTTTCAACATCAAAGTGTTGAAAAATTCTAAATATTTTTATACCACACTTAAGTTGTTGAAATTGCTTTTTTAGCATATATTCATAGTAACCTCTTATCCTCTGTATTTTGACAGTGTCTGTTATACATTTCTTTAATTTGATCTGCTTTATTTGAATTCTCTCCCTTTTTTCTTAGTAAGCTAATGTTTATCTATTTTGATTTTCTTTAAAGAAAACAGATTTGTGTTTTGATTTTGTACTGTTTTGATTTCTATTTCATTTATTGTGTTCTAATATTTATTATTTCCTTATTTCTATTGTTTTTTTTTATTCATTTTTTAGTGCCTTGAGATGAGATAACAGGTTTTTTTGTTTGTTTTGTTTTGCCTCTTTCTTGATGTGGGCTTGCTCTATACTTATCTGTTAGTACTACTTTTGCTGTGTTCCATATGTGCTGGCATTTTGTGTTCTTACTGCCATTTGTGTCTCGGTTTTTTTTTTTTTTTTTTTAAGATTTATTTATTTATTCGTGCAGAACTGGGTTACAGGCCAGAGATGCAGAGAGGGAGAGGATTCACCAGGGACAGAGTGGGGTGCAGAACAGGCAGATTGACGAAGTACACTGCTGAGGTGAGCAGCGGGCGGGTCAGGAGAGGTCTATTGTGCCATGTGGATCTCCTCCAGGGCAGGTGGGGATCAAACTCATGTGGAAGTGGCTTAAGCTTCTTAGTGCTGTGCTTTAACCCTCTGCGCCACCAGGGAGGGCCCTGTGTCTAGGTTTTTAAAAAAATTATTATTATTATTATTATCATTATTACTCATTTCTTTGTTGATCCAGTGTTTTTTTCAATATCTTATTTTGCAATCTCAGTGTATTAGAATTTTTTCATTTGTGTTGGCTTCTAGTTCCATACCTTTGAGGCCTGAGAAGATACTTGGTATGCTTTACTTGGTATGGTTTCACTGGTTTAGTATGTTTATGAATTTGTTAATATTTATCTTGCAGCCAAATATGTGGTCAGCCCTAGAGAAGGTCTCATGTGTACTTGAGAAAAATATGTTTTTGGTTTTGGGGAGTGTAAGGTGTTATATGTGCTTGTTAGGTCTATGTAGTCTATTTCTTTTAATATTTAACTTATTATTTGCTTATTTGATTTTTCTCATTCATTTACACATCAGTGAGAGTGCGGTGTTGAAGTCTCTTTCCACAAGTGAGTTTTTTCCAATGTTTGTTTGCTAAGTTGACAGTATTTGCCAATACATTTTGGCACACTTTCTTTGGTAAGAATATATCAATAAGTGCTATGTTCTTGTGGTGCATTTTCCCTTGGATCATCATGTAATGTTCATTCTTGTCCCTGTTACATATCACTGGAAATGTATTTTTGTCTAAATTAATTCCTTCCTTCCTTTGGGTCCCCTTCACCTGTAGGGTTGCTTTCCAAATCTTTTCCTGGAGCCTGTCTTTACCTTTAAGCTTGGCTGTATCTCCTGGAGACAGTAGATAGTTGGATTCTGTTTCCTAATTCAACCACTCTGTATTTTAATTCAATCCATTGACATTAGAATGAAAACTGATATATGAACATCTGTTGCTACTTTCTGTCTTTGTGTGTGTGTCTGTGTGTGTGTGGTTGTACCGATTTCCTTTATCAGTTCCTTCTGTGTATTTTTCTGTTTAGCTCAAATACTAGATTTCTTTTCACTACGTTTTTTTTTTTTTTTGCAGGTAGAGGATGTGTTTTATTAATCCTTTTTTTTTTAAAAAAAATATCTGTCTGAAGGCATTTTTGTCCACCCTCACATCTAAAGGAGAGCCTTACTGAAAATGGTAATTTTGGTGACAAATTTTATCTTTATTTCTCCAATCACTCTACTCCATTTTCTCCTTGCCCATGGTGTTTCTTCTGAGAATTTTGATGTTAGTCTTATCTGGGTTCTCTTACAGGTATCTGCTTTTTTCCACTCACCAAAACAAATATTCTTTTATCATGAACTCTTGGAAGTTATGTCACTATATGCCTACTGTTCTTATTTTGTTTAGGTACACTCGTGTTCTTTTTGCTTATGGGATGTGTATACTTATTGCCTCTTTCATATTTGGGAAGGCTTATATTATTTCTTTACATACATTCACTGAGATTTTATGTATCTCTTCCCCTTGTAAGTTACTAATTATTCTGTTAGGAAGTGTTTCTTTGTTTCCCCTTTTCTTCTTTCATCATATTTCTTTGTAAATTCATATTTTCATGATCACTGAATTTTTTATTACATTTGTTTATTTCACTTCTATAGTTTTCTATAGTATTCATCTCCTCTTTTAATCTTTTTTCTTCTTAGCAAATTTATTTCCCTTTTTTGAGTTTCATATTTGATCTGTTCATTGATTTTGTTCCTTAGAACATTCATATTTGGGCCCTTCCTGATGGTGCAGCAGGTTAAAGCACAGCACTAAGAAGCTAAAGACACTTCAGCATGAGTTTGATCCCTGCCTGCCCTGGAGGTGATCAGCATGGCATGGCAGACCTCTCCTGACCCACCCGCTTCTCCCCTCAGCAGTGTACTTTGTCAGTCGGCCAGTTCTGTTCCCCACTCCATCTCTGGTGGGTCCTCTCACTGCCCCTGCACCACTGGCCTGTGCCCCAATTCTTTATGCATAAAGAAATAAATCTTTAAAAGAAATAAAAATATCTACCTACCATGAGTGTTCTTAAAAAATGTCATATTTTTTTCCTGAATTTTATTGTGCATCTTTAATTTGATTATCTGTGCCTTCTTAGTTCTTTATTTTTCTTTATGATGGCAAACTAATTCTGTATCTAGTGGATGTAATGCGTTTTCTATGCCTTTGTGATTGAAGTCTGGTATCTGATCTCCCTCTGGTGTAACATCCCCATTTGTACTCTACAACTTCATCATTTTATGCTATCTTTCCATTTGCTTTAGGGCCTCACCACTGTTATTCTCCTTTACTATGTATGTATTCACCCTTCCCACACTGGTCCAAGGCCTTCACCAGAGAGAGGCTGGTGGTCCTTGTTGGCTGGCAGGTCCTGGTGTGGTCTGGTTGGGAGTCTGTCACAATACCCAAAGTTCTCGTGGTAGATTCAGGCATGGGGTTACTTTCCAGGAAGTGGCTGTGTGGCACTCATGTCAGGCAGATCTCTACATGGCCTGCACTTGGTTGTGCACCAGTTCCCAAGACACTGATTAATAGGACTAAAATTGGGGATGCTTACCTGAGTGTGGCTGAAGGTTGCTGACATCTGGAGGTCTCTGAACTGCCCAGACGGAGGCATACACCTATTCTCAAGGTCTTGGTGTGTAGCCCTGGAGTCAGGGGCACTTGTTAAAAGGCAGGTGAGAGGGGCCCTCCCTGGTGGCACAGTGGGTTAAAGCACAGCACTAAGAAACTAAAGCCACTTCCGCATGAGTTCGATTCCCGCCTGCCCTGGAGGTGACCACATGGCGTGGCAGACCTCTCCTGACCCGCCCGCTGCTCCCCTCAGCAGTGTACTTCGTAGATCTGCCTGTTCTGCTCCCTGCTCTGTCTCTGGTGAAGCCTCTCACCGCCCCTGAGCCTCTGGCCTATACCCCAGTTCTGTATGCGCAAATAAATAAATCTTAAAAAAAAAGGCAGGTGAGAGTCACCACTGTGGAGCCACTTGAACAGTGTTAGTGAGATTTTAGTTGTGCTCATTGCTTCATTAATTATGTGGGATACGGTTTTCCACAACTGTAGTAGTGAAGGACAAGTTCTTTTCCTCAACTTATAGCTGGAGGTAGTTCTGAGTATACCTTTTGGTTGTACTGTGTTTTGACATTTCAGTTGAAATCTCAAGAGGTTTCAGAATGAATCACTGCAACTGCATCTATATCTTCCAGTCACTATCAGGCCCTCCTGAGGCCTGCAAACAGATGGGCTTCCACTGATTACAGCCCTTTTGCATGGTTCAGGTGTGATTTTTTATATAATTGTAATGGGCATTACTTAAATTCCTTGAAGGCCAAGTCACTTAATCTTAGGACTTTAAAGGGATATTCTCAAAGATATTTAAAGAGTCTCCAAATAAATGCTTTTTGTTCTATAGTAACTTAGTTAACATTAAAATCTGACATCTTAAAATTAAATTCAGAAGAGATTTTGATCTATGCAACATAAACACCTTTGTCTCAAAAGGGTTCTGTAAATTAAAATTCAAGTGACTGAAACTTTATTATTGAAATGAAGTATTTATTAAAATTTGACTCTAAATATAAATCTGAAATCTACCTAAATTATCATATTTCATTATTTATTATCTATAATAGATTATTTCTATCATTTGTGGTGAGGTCGTTGAGCCATAGAAATGTTTGAAGGTTCTTTTCTGGATATGTCTCCTCCAAGTTTGTTAACTATTCACTCCAAATTCTGTTCCCATGCATTTTTATTTTGTAACTTGAAAATAATTCCCAAGCCACTCAATAATTTCTATTTTATTCTTCACTCATCTACTGAATTTTTTTTTACTGAATATTATATTACACTGGATATTTTTAATTCCTCAAGTCTCTATACGTACATATTCTTTTTTAATTTAAAATGTCTTTTATTTCCTCTAGTCAATGCTTTTTGGTAGAAACCAGTTTTGCTTTTATGTTCTCTATTTTCCTATACTCTTTTCGATTCATACCTAAAATTCAGTTATGCCAATTATGTAAAAATCAATGAAAATGATGGAGCTCTTCTAGCAGAAGAAGATTGTCAGTCTTTTGCTGAGAACATTTTATTTCCAATCGCCTTAGCTATTAATTTTGTAGAACTCCAGGCTCAGAGTGTTGAGAATGTTTTTTCTTTTAATCTTTATCATCAAGTTCTCCAAAGACCTTCTGCACCCTCCCCTTAAAAGTTCCACAATTTCCACATTATACATATTGATCTTCACAGCAGATTTCATCCTTTGGTCCTGAAGCTCTTCAGTCCAACTTGGAAAATAATTCTGTGTATGTCTTCAGTCCAGATATCACTAGCATTTGAAGTCAGAGTGTCTTCAGACATAATGGCTTTTCCTAGTGTTTTCGGTGGGGAAACCAGTCCGGGTTTGTCTACCAAAGATGTTCTAATGAGACATTTGAAATGATTATGCATATTATACAGACATAGATAAAGAATCAATGTCATCTTGAGAAGAAAAACATATTAAAAATATTTCCTTATATAAAAAGGAAAATTTGCAGCCAGCTTTATTGCAAATTAAGATGAATATTCAATTCTTGTGTGTGTGTGTGTGTGTGTGTGTTTGGGGAAATACATCTTACTCCATATACCTAATATATAAAGTACTGATCTTGTTGAGAGAAGGTCATCCTGTTTCACATCTTAATGGCAGGAAGCATGCTTTATGATAGCTCAGTGTCATTCAGTTATTTTGAATTATGGCATTCCAGTTGGAAATAGTATGATCAACCATAATAATTTTGTCCTATGTACAGCTCTACATTAAATAAATAAAACAAAAAAAGAGATGATTTGTGTGATAGATGAATTCATTGGATGGTTTTATTTTTATATTATTGAACTGTAATAAGTGAGAGACCTAAATTCTGTGTGGTTGTGGTAGTTTGTAATATCTGAGAATGCTATGTATCTAAAAGCATTACGGACTACTTGTTTAGGTACACTTTATTAATTATACAGGTCTAGTAATATTTAATTAATTATACAGGTCTAGTAATATTTAATTAATTATACAATTCTAGTAATATTTATATAGATTTTGTTACTACTGGTTGAATTTTCAAATATATTTTACTTACTATTGCACATTTTTAAAAAAATTTATTTATTTATTCAGAAAGAACTTGTCAGAGGTGCAGGGAGGGTGAGAGGATTCACCAGAGACAGAGCAGGGAGCAGAACAGGCAGATCAATGAAGTACACTGCTGAGGGGAGCAGCGGGCGGGTCAGGAGAGGTCTGCCTTGCCATGTGGTCACCTCCGGGGCAGGCAGGAATCGGTTTAAGCTTCTTAGTGCTGTGCTTTAACCCGCTGCGCCACCAGGGAGGGCCTACTATTGCACATTTTGACATTCAATGAAACTAGAAATAGTTTTGTTCTATATTTATAGATTTTTCTTTGTAGAAATATTTTAATTGTAAAACTTCTATTAAGACTAAAATTAAATATATTACTTACCATTTAAAATGGCCAATGATGCAATGCATACTTCACAATGTAAACATGTTTTCTAGGCTTAATTGCGATGGTGAAATGTTGAAATCCTATTTGCTTAGTATATGATATTCTTTTAGTGTTTTTTTTTTCTTCTTCCTGAAATGGAGTTAGGAATTCAGGGAAAATGCTTTTTCTTTGCCAATCAGTTTAAAAAATACATATTAATATATTTTCGTTCATAAAATGATATATTTTGCTTTGCCAAATGACATATTTTATAATGTAGTAAATTTATGGGCAATTGACTTTGATTTGACATAAAGAAAATTAGTCAATTTTCACTTTCATTGTCTGCCAAATGTGTGGAATAGCAAATGCTCTCCAGCTTTTCTCCATTTTTTCAAAGTTCTAAGCTTTGTGAATTTCCATAAAGTATTGTCACTGTTTGAAACTGCTCATTTCTTCACTTGGAAAGAGTTTGCATTATATTTTTTTCTTTGTTTCAATTTAAAACTATGTAATCTGCTGTCTAGATAATACTAGTGCTATTTTTTCTTAAGCTATTGATAAACCCTTACAAATTTAGGGTTGTCAGGAAATATTGAGCATACCTATTCCAACGCTTTTATTTTTGGATCATGAATCGAGGCCAGAATAGAATATGCCTTTACTCTAATTTTACACAGCCAATTGATGATCAAAATAAAATAGACATTATGTTTACTGACATCTAATTTATTACACAATAGTACTATAGCACATACTTCAAAATGTTAAAGTTGTGATAGTTTACCACACAAAGGTAAAACTAGGTAAGCTAAGAACTAAATAATAATAATTTATGATTTTACTGGATTCTTACTATAGTCAGGTTTTAAATAAATTATCAAAATGAGTCATTTAAACATTTAGAGGCAGATATAATTAACTGAGTTTTACATTGACCAATAAGCATCAGAGAAAGTATACCCTAGCCATGGCCACGGAAGTGTCTGGAACAATTTTTAAAGTCAGAGACTGACATAGATAATCACCAGTTAATATATCATGTAGAACTATGTGTGTTTGTTGTGTTATTAGGATTGTCAGAACTGGTTTGAACTCAAGAAGACATTAGAATTTAGAGAAATTTGTCTACCATAAATACCATTATAAACTAAATTGACTTTACAATTAACAGAATATTCTTAGAGTAAACTAATGTATACTTGCTCAAGTACCATATAATTTACACTATACTATTCCATGAAAAATAAGACAATACACAGAGAAGACAGCTTCTTTTCTCAGAGGTCGGGGAGAAGCTAAATCAGAACTAGGTACAAAGAAGTTTTATAAACTATTCACTTTTGATGTTGTATTTTCAATAATGCAGTCTTGCTGAGAATGTGAAAGTAGAGGAATGCCTTCCAAGAGAGAGAGTGAAAGAGAAGGAATCACAGTAGATAGTGGGAGAGGAATTCCAGAAAAGAGAAAACACACATAGATGTAGAAATGTAAATATCTTGATTTATTCAATACATTAGATGTTGCTGTTGTTGGAGTTTAGGGAAAAGTGAAGCTAACACAGAAGAGGTTCGTGAGGGATAGACCATGGATGGCAAATTTTGTTGTGACCGTTGTTAACTTATCAATAACTACCAAAGCAGAACCTGGCCTAAGAGGGATGTTTATAGAATAAGGGACACAGCTTGATGTCATTGCAGTTGTCTATGTTGCAGAAGCAGCTTGGGTTAGATCATAAGCATATATTTGAATTGATTTTGAATGTGTTCTGGAGTTTAATAGTAAGACATGATATATTTGACTTGATGGATGATAGTGAAGGGAAGCTTAAGGGGAAACTCTTGTAGGTTTTATTTCAAAAACTATCTGTAGGGATCCAGTTTTCTGCAATATAGATAACTTAGTTAAGAGTACGTTTTGGGTGGTGGGATTGGATTGGTGGAAATCAGGTGTTCATTATCAGTTATCTTCATGTTGATACAACACATTTTGTCTTCAGGTAGACATTCCAATAAATAAGTGGAGATATATAAATATCTCCAGAAGTTTAGGTAAATCATAATTAGGTTCCAATATTTAGAAGTTATTAGCTTATGTATGACATTGATATTCAGGATATTGGATGAAACCACCAGGGCAGCTAAAAAAAAATGTATGTCCAAGAAAGAGGCTGAGAACTTCAAAGTTTAGAGGGAAAATAGGGTAGAGGAAATGAATGCCCCAAAAGAGACTGTGCCTTTAGGGGTCCTAAGAAGAAACAAATGTCAGGTCAAATTGGAAGGATTTGGCCTCAAATGACTAATTACCAATATGTCACCATTCATCCACAGAGGTTACAGAATAGGTAGCAGGGCTTGCTGCCTACTCTCCAGGGATTCAGCCAATCTGAGAATACCTCTGGGAAAAACAGGCCTGAGTGCCCTTTCATTCACCCTCCCTTTTATCTTCTGTTGGTGTCTACTGGTCAAATAAACCTAAAAGTTAGAAATTGAGAGAAACTATTGGTGCAAAGCAGCACCCTAAGGAAAGAAGGATGGTAGCTGAGGTGGGTTGGGGTCTAAAGGAACAGACAGAAGATGCCTGGCCCAGAGAGCAATCTTTTTATGTAAAGATTATGGAACACGTACCCTTTGCTTACTTACTCTTAAAGGTATACACATTCAAAGATAACATAGAACATATCTCATCATTTATTATGATAAGAATTAAATTACTTAGACTTAGTTCATTTGTTGGAAAATTAGATCTCTGAAGAAGAGTATTCTCACATTGTGTTAAAAACAGATGGGCTTTCTGTGTGTGTATGTGTTGCAAAAACTTCAACTTGCTAATCTTTTCTTCCCTTTCATTATTTTATAGGCACTGCTATTATATTTGTAGTAAAAATGGTCTGTGATTCAAAATTAAATATACAGAAATGTAAATCACAGATATATTTTTGTTATTTTTCTCTAGTGAAGAAACTTAAGGGTTAAAATTGTATTATGTGTTCATATTACAATGAAAATGTAGGTATAGAATTCATGATTTAAAATGTTATTGGTTTGCATAAAAATAAATAACTTATTTTGTATTTGATATTTTTCCATAACAATTGATAACTAGTTGAGTAATTTCTGAAGGAAATCAAACCAGGAAGGGAATCAGATATAACTGGAAAATAAAATTTAAATGAATATTGTTGTCTCAAAGTGTAAGCATTAAATTAGCAGGTCACATTTATAGCACTAAAGCATTAAAGGCTTTGTATATTTGGTTTATCAATATGTATCAAACATAAAAGTCAATGATAATTCTTTTTTTTTTTTAAGATTTATTTATGTATGCATACAGAGCTGGGGTACAGGATAGAGGTTCAGGGGCGGTGAGAGGATTCACCAGAGACAGAGAGGGGGCATAACAGGCAGATCGACGAAGTACGCTGCTGAGGGGAACAGCGGGCGGGTCAAGAGAGGTCTGCCGCACCATGTGGTCACCTCCCGTGGCAGGCGGGAATCAAACTCATGCGGAAGTGGCTTTAGCTTCTTAGTGCTGTGCTTTAACCGGCTGCGCCACCAGGGAGGGGCCGATAATTCTTTTTAACAGAACTTATTTTAGACTTTATGTCTAATAAGTACTGTATGCTAATAATAAATTGTAAATGATGTTATTAAATATTCTTCTTTTCTAATTTTTAATTGTAGCTATTGTTTTTATTTTTAAAGATTTGTTTATTTATGTACACAAGAACTGAGGCATAGGCCAGAGGCGCAGGGGCAGTGAGAGGATTCACCCGTGACAGAGTGGGGAGCAGAACAGATGGATTTACTGAAACACACTGCTGCGGGGAACAGCAGGCAGGTCAGGAGAGGTCTGCTGCACCATGTGGGTCACTCCCCTGGCAGGGATCAAACTTGTGCTGCATTGGCTGCAGATAGCTTCATAGTGCTGTGCTTTAACTGGTTGTGCCACCATGGGGGGGAGCGGTGGCTGTAATTATTATTTTTAATGAAGTACCATTATTTTATATCCCTGTTAATATTTTGACAGTTAATATTCACAGGAAGATATGAAGCCAAAAAGCAAAACTTGATGTAATTAAGACATGCGTTTTCTATTTTCTTTATTAAAGTGTGATTTTTTTGAAGTTAAACATGACAGAACCACTATATTATGTCACTAGCACTTTCTTTCATGAAATAGCAAGTAAAAGAATAAATGAAAAACTTATTTTTATCACTATGACTTCAAACTACTTTTCAGAAATAAGATCAACATGTTTTCACTAATTTTCCCTTTTTCTTAAAAAAACACCGAATCATAATACTATACTTATTCATACGCAATTTTACTTTAAATAATGCCTTTCTATTGTTCACTTAAAATTCATAATATATAATAGTTTTAGTTATTAAAGAGTTATATATGACACATTTTTTGACTGACATTCTAAGAAACAGAATTGTTTAGCAGCTGACAATCTCTGTAGTTGTTAATGACTCCTAACTGTGAAAAATTCAGTGTTTCATGAATACCAAAAGAAAAACTATGCATGGTTTCATTTTAATCTTAAGTATCTTGTACATTGTTCTTAAAGTTTTCTACTCCTATATGGGGTGCGCGCAAACACAGGGTTCAGAATATTTGATCTACTCCATTTCCCTTGAAGGCCGAAGATTTTGGAATCTCTATTTTAATGATCTCATACTTGTGTTGACTGGACAAATAGCTTTTCTTCTTTAGCTAGATAAAAGATCTCATTGGAATGTATTTGTGCAGTGACGTGCCATCCAGCAACACCCTCTGTCCACTGGCTGTTTAATGGGATCTCCATGTGTCCACTGCAAGGTGGAGCAGTCCCCTTCCTGGGGTAAGCCTGAGTGCTACACGCTGCTTTGCATATTGCTTTGCACACTGCACAGGCAGGAAGTAAAGCTCTTACAATTACAAATTGACTGACAAAGACCCACCCAGTGGCTTTTCATCACTGACTTATCTTTAATGGGAAATGGATGAATGCAATTTACTTTTACAAAGTACTTACTAGTATTACTCTAATTTGATAGACTTTCTGTTTTAGAAAGGTTGTTAATTCCCAGTGTACTCCTGTCCTTTGTCAAAGACTAAAGACAAAATCTTGAGGAACTGCAAGACCCCTCTGGTCACCCAGGTTGCTGGGCAATTTGTTTCAAAATTCATCACTATTTTTTGAGACAGTTAACATTTGTGAGATTTTCCCCAGATTTGCCTGCAATTAGGCTTTGAGCACACTTTGGCCTGATTCCCATGCTCTTGACAAAAGTATTTGGGGACACATGCATGTCACTTGATTTTTTAAAAAAAATATTTAGATTTTTAATAAGATTTATTTTATTTATTTATGCATACAGAAGTGGGATATAAGCCAGAGGAGCAGGAACGGTGAGAGGATTCACCAGGGACAGAGTGGGGAGCAGAACAGGCAGATAGAAGAAGTACACTGCTGAGGGGAACAGCGGGCAAGTCCTGGACCTGGGATCAACACTCATTGAAACGGCTGTGGCCAGCTTAAATTGCTGCATCCTTACCTGTTGTGCCACCAGGGAGGGCCCAGTCATTTCATTTTTATGTCTTTTTTTTTTTGTTTTCTTTGACTAGCATATTTTTTTCTATGTGATATTTTCACCCCCTTCTGTCAGCAGGATGGATTTTCTTATGGAAGAAACCCCTTTGTGTCAATGGCCACACCATCTTGAATGTGTCCAATCTCTTCTGATCTCAGAAGCTAAGCAGGGTAGGGCCTGGTTAGCACTTGGATGGGAGAAACCCCATTGCTATGAATTTAAAAGGAGTCATTGCTAAAATGAATATATGAATTTAAAATTCTTAGATTAATTTTATATTTTACAGATAGAAATTTTCCTTATTTTTACATGTACTTAATAAAAGCATAATTTTGAAGTTTAAGCAAAATATATTGTACGAATAACTAGTGAGCTGAAGAACCCCACTGAACCAGTTTGTACAATTGAGGTGAAACCCAGAACAAACAACCCCTGGAACAAACAACCCCGACAACCTTCTTTGGTTGAATTATATCGATTGCAAGGCTTGTTTTTTTGCCAAATAACTGTATTTCTACCTTATTTTGCAAGTAAACTCATAGTGATATAGTTTTGGAGATGAGTTCGGAGTGGGGGTCCTTGGGGAAAGTTTTCCCCAGAGCTTCCCTTTCAGCAGCATATGTGCCATATGCGAATTTCCCAGGCGAGTTTCTCCACTAGACAGAGATGTTAGTTATATTTAAAGAGCAGGTTTATTATAAAAAGTGGACAAAGAAAAAAAGGACACTTGCTTAGACACAGTGGGCAGAAAGAACTGCCTGGAAAGGGACAGGTTTGCCTTGAGAGGCCTGCATGGTTTCAGACAGGCACCTTGAGGAGAGCTCCCTCTGCTGAGGGCGGTCATTGAAGACCGCCAGTGCAATGGCACTGGTCACCAGCAGGCAGGAGGCTGCTGCCCCTCAGAGGGAGAGAGCTGGTGGCAAGAAGCCACCTGCATAGGCACAAGTAGGCAGAAGGACTGCTGCCTCATGACTGGGAGTGGCTCAATTGTTTGTGGAGTGGCCTCTTTTTGAATAACTATGCAGAATCGGCACCAGACATTCCTCAGTGGGCCCAGTCTCTGTATCTTTACCCTCAGGTCTGCGCTCCTGACACTCCCTACAGCAGTCTGATGCCACTGTGGGCCTTATGCCTTGTGAAAAGGCACTGGAGCCCAAGGATCTTGATTTCGATAGCTGAATTACTGGTCATGCCAATCCCCTCTATCCCCACCTCCTTGTGAGAGTCAGGTTTAAATTTTGTGACGACTCCTTGAGGTTTTCTGTTCTTCCCTCTATCAATAGCACAGCATATCAACCTGCATTAAAGTAGACATGGACACTGTTACTGTTGTAATCTCAGACCAGGTGGTGGCACATGTTTGTACATACATTTAGGTAAATGAGACCATAGTAAGTATGGTAAGTAAGAATTTAGGCAAACTGATATTCAAGTTTTTTAAAGGCAGCCCTCTTCTTATTCTCTAAAACATAATTCATTCAATATCATATTTCAGTAAAACCACACACCATTTAGATTATATTTCAACAACCCTACCTGGTGTTTCATGTGAATCTTGTGAAAAAGTGCACACGTTGTTTCATTCATTCCCTCACTTCTAGGAGAAACTGATCTTTTGTATGTAACAATGGGAACAAGATCAGCAAAACATTTCCTGACCTCATTCTAGTTATGGCTGGCCTATCTTTACTATATATATATATATTTAAATATAATAAAGTGCATTAACTTTAAAGATTTGAGTATTACTGTGGTTGCTAATTTTCTGTATTTCCATTTCCTTCATTACTTCTGTATTTTGTAGGTGATTTTGAGTAATGGGAATTGGATTAATCACACATAGGAGAAGGGTAACTAATTTAAGATTTGTGTGTCTCCTCCCTTCAGACAGAATGACTAGTGAGGAAAGGAAAGTTTGGCAAGGACAGAAGACAAAGATATAGTCCCCTCAATTACTTTTCCCACATATTACTGGATAAAAAGTGGAATACTGGCTGGGTCTGTAAGAGGATACATAATTCAAATTATTATTTTCATTTTTCACTTTGGTTGGGTTTTGGACAATTGTCTGAGAGGGGAGGTGGAGGCTGTAAAATTAAGCTGATGACAGAGGGCCTGTGGATCTGTTATTAGAAATCTTGCCCTTCAAAATATAAGACTGCGCTAACTTAAGAGTAATAATGAATTTATACAATAAATGATTTAACTGTAGAGGCCCTCCCTCGTAGCGCAATGTGTTGGGATAAAGCACTGAAGCTAGCCGCAGCCGCTTAGTGCTATTGGATCCCAGAGGTGATCCACATGGCTTGGCAAACCTCTCCTGACCTGCGCACTGCTCCCCTCAGCAGTGTACTTAGTCGATCTGCCTGTTCTGCTCCCCACTCTGACTCTGGTGAAGTCTTTCACTGCCCCTGCACCTCTGGCCTGCCCCAGTTCTGTATTCGTAAGTAAATAAATATTTTTTAAAAAAGGATTTAACTATAGTTTTTTTTTTTTAAGATTTATTTATTTATGCTTATGGAACCCGGGAATAGGACAGAGGAGTGGTGGGTCAGAGGATTCACCAGAAACAGAGTAGGGAGCAGAACAGGCAGATCGAAGAAGTACACTGCTGAGGGGAGCACCAGGCAGGAGAGGAGAGGTCTGCCGTGTCATGTGGGTCACCTCCAGGGCAGGGATTGAACTCATGCTGACGTGGCTTTAGCTTCTTAGTGCTGTGCTTTAACCCTTTATGCCACCAGGGAGGGCCCTCTTCCAAACATTTTAATGTTAACATGGATGATGATTTCTAGTTTACTCTCTTTAATTTTGAGACCACAAAACTAGAGTTTATAACATCCATAAGTTCCAGTTTTTAGATTCATATAGCTAGATTTTGTTAAAACTGAACTCCAATTTGCTTAAGATTCAATCCAGTATTCTTCCTACTATGCATCATAGGCCACAAATGGGTACATATGAAGTGATCTGAATCATACGATCTTACCAGGGAACCTAATTTATATATGATGTATATGAACTAGTGTATAATTTATAAATTAATATAACTCATACTCATATATGTATATATTGGGTTCCCTTGTAAGATCATTTGATCTTTTGGGAATATATTTGCATCATAAACAGTTCTTATATATACTTGTGTTGAAATATCATAATTAACAAAAAAATTTAAATTTCACAAGTATGACAAATTTGAGAGTTTTTGTATTTTAAGATGATTTGTAAAAATGGGCATATATGTAAAATCTATAGTTCAGCAAATATAGAAGGATTTTTTATTTTTGACTCAGATTATGTGGATTTAATTTAATGACACATATATATTGAGTACAAATAATGGATTTAATAGTACACTAGGCAATTTTAACTGGAACAGTGCTATGAAGAGAGACAAGATTTATTTCTATGAGAAATTAAATTTTTATTAAAAGACCTCCTTGGAAACTATCAATATTTTGTTTCTGTTTTATCAGGAAAGTCATTTTCCAGATAGTTAGCTGATGACACCGGCAGCAATATATCAAGTGGATAAGTTGGAAGCTGATCTCAGCTAAGCATTAGTTATACATGCATGAATCTTGTTTTCTGCAGACACTATATCAGAAGCACAGCTGGCTTATTTTTTTCTACGCCTTTGGGAGATGTTTTCTTAATAAAAGAAATATCCATACATTTTTCTTCCAGACCACAACACTGAATCCTTACCAACATTAAAGATTATATTTTAGATTTATAAAAGGAAAAAAAAATCCCTTCTCCTTCTTTACTACAATATGATCAGGTTCCACTGGGGGTGAAACACTCTGGTTGTGGGAGCAAGAATAGCTGGTACTTTACAATGGGAGAAATATGGATCAATGTGCGGTCACTTAGTCCATAATCCTAGCCAACATCTTCCTGAAATGGAAATTTTCTTTTTATTCATTTAGTTATGATCTTAAATCTTTGTTAATTTTGGGGTAGTATTTGATTTGTCCCCTCAGATCTAGTCCCCATAGTTCTGCCACCATAGCATCTGTGACCCATCATCACTGTCCCTTGAGCTCTTCCTCCCCTATTTAACTCCTGTCCACACCCTCCCTGCTGTATTCCCTGGATCCATAGTAAGCTTTCAAATTTTGTCTTTTTTTTTTTCCTGACCCCTTTTTGTTCCTCTACATTCTGCATATAAGTGAAACAGCCTGACAGCTACTTTTTTTTTAAATGGAATTTTAAAAAATGTCCTGTATAGTTGGTTTATACAATTATTATCTACATAAATTAAACAGCTAAAGTAAAGGCTATTTAAATCAAAATCACTGCAAATGCCATTCTTTATTGAACTTCTTTAGAGTAAACTTACTGCCATAAATCATTGTAATATAATGTATTTGATGTTCCTAGAACAATAATAGCTCATATTTTTTAACGCCTATCCTGACACATTTCTGTTTTGTTGTTTTGGATCATTAACACATGTTTACCTTCTGACCAAGGGAATTAGTCCTTTTCTGGTGGAAGAAAAGACTAAGAATCCAGGACACATTTTAAATCATACCACTCAATAGTGCATCACTCTTTGATTTGTCATCAGTGTAGAATATAAGGATTTTTGTTCTCTTACCCGGTTTACAAAATGTAATTTCTAATTGACTTTGAGGAAGTCTGAAAATGACAGGGTCAGGTCAGGGCCAGTAATTTTGGGGGCAGCCACCAGGCAAATGTCATTCTCCACTCAGTTTCCTTGTGCTCACTGGGGCTCTGGTTAGTGGGCTTTTGTGAAGAAGATGTTTAGGAACAAACGAGGATCTCTGTGGGGTTGCTGACTGGTCAGAGGTTCAGAAGAAGCAGTAAAGTATGGGTTTGGCACTGTGACTGAGTTTGTCTGAAAAATGTGCAGAGTTGGCCTTAATGATCTGACTTTGGGGCAATGATCTGGTCTGTGAAACATGTGAATGGAATGAGAGGTCAACAAGGATTAAGAGGCACGTGGGGATAATGTGATCCTCTGTTTTTGATCACCCACTGTTTTATAATCCAATAGGATCTCAATAAAAAAATAAAAATAAAAGCGAAGTTAGGTGAATGTTTCTCATGAGAAGACTGTGTGTGTTGAAGAGGTTGGCAGCCTGCTGGCAGAACAGTCTACCTGACAGGAACACCTGGTGCTCCAGGACCTCAGGGATCACATGGGCCAGAACAGGGCTGTGCTACTGGAAGCTATTGGCCTCTTCTTGACTCCTTTTTGTATTACAGCACCTACTAGAGTAGTACTAGATTGAAGCTAAATAGTCCAGTTAGATGAAAAGTCAATGGATGAGTAAAGAAAGTATAAATGACTGATAAAATCATCAGTCCTGGATTAGAAAGCTATTTTCATACTTAACCATTGTTACTTTCTGGACTTTCTTATCTCTGGAAGTACATGCTTTTGAACTTTATTTCTGCAAACACTCACCCAGGACTCAAATAAATAGGAAACTGGATAGAAATTGTGTTTCAGGATATCTTTTGACATATTACCCAGTTTTTATGTTGGCAGGTCTGATTTTGTTTTGGTTCAATTTCTTGGACTTGCCATGTATATTTATATAGTTAGTATTTCAAAATTTTAATATCTTTTTTGAGTCATATTTGTAAGGCCGTGTGTATGTTGTTCTTTCAATACACTAGTTTTTCTTTTGGCTTTCGTTGTGCTTTTGAAAAGTATTAAGGGTCATTTATGTTGATTCTTTACTTTCCAGGGAACACTGGTGAAGTCCCATTGCCTCTATACATGGCTCCTTTCAATGGTATACGGCACGAAGAATTCAGGTCTAGTGCTTATAGGAAGGATTCCTTTCACTATAAGACAATGGTCATAACATTGGTCACTATCTGCACTTGAAACCACAAGGCAATGCTATGAATAAATAAATCCAATTATTTCATTATGTTGTAAAATAGGACCATGAAGATACTTCATTTTCTTCAAAGCTGATGTGACAAAGCACATTTTTTATAAATCATTTCTATTTAGTAAGAATTTCACTTTGGCTTCCCACTAGTGTCTTTTTAATCATATCTTATTTTTTTTTAACTTTGTGAAATTATTATAAGGTCAAAATGAGGAAAATGACTTGAATCAAATATACTAAATATTCACAACTTATTGTTATCATAGTACAAATTAAAATGAATATAAACTTCACACATGTCAGTGTTTGTTTATAGTATGTTCATTTTATGTGTCAAAACCAAAGAAACACAATAATTGATGAAATCTTATGTTTTTAAAGATAGTTTATACATGTGGTTAACATTTTCATCTGTACAATTTCAGTACATTAGACTTCCCTCTATAATGTGTATGTGTCTCTCCCCTAAATGCAGGTCTTAATAAGACAAGGATTCACTGCAGGTTTTAGACTCACTAGTCTGTACAGTTGTGTCACCCAACTCCTTAAAATCTCCTTTTCTTTCTCTTTCTCAGCCTCTCTCTAACACCTGCTCTCTCTCTCTCTCTTTCTCTCTCTCATCTTACCCCCTTACACACATATTCTATTGGTGCTACATCTCCAGGGAACTCTGGGTTTACTCTTAGTTTGGTTTCCTTCTTTCTCATGGGACAGCAAACACATGTATTTATTTTTTTAAAGATTTATTTATTTATGCACATAGAACTGAAGTACAGGTCAGAGGTGCAGGGGGTGGGAGGATTCACCAGAGACAGAGTAGGGAGCAGAACAGGTGGATAGAGGAAGTACATTACTGAGGGGAGCAGCAGGTGGGTCAGAAGAGGTCTCTGCCATGCCATGTGGAACACCTGGCGGTGATCGAACTCATGCTGAAACGGCTTTAGCTTCTTAGTGCTGTGCTTTAACCTGCTGCACCACCAGGGAGGGTCCCCCTTCCTCCTTTTTAATACTTATATTCTTATTATTTTTCCCTGTTTGACTAATATTTTTATAACTTACCAGTTCAATGACAATATGTATTCATTACTGGTGTCATTGATGCAATGGAGCTTAAATATTATTAGGAATTTCTAAAACAAATAGGGTTATACTTAGTGTAATTTGAAGTTACCTTCATTTTTTTTTGTTCATATTGTTACCTATTATATATCGTATTTATTACCTAGACATATTAGTGCCACCACTGGATATCAGTTAGAGTTTGTATGTACAGTACTCACTGAGGTAAACTGAAGTCAATTTTTAAAGATGTATTTATTTATGCATACAAGAACTGGGGTACAGGCCAGAGGTATGCAGGATGAGAGGTTTCAATAGAGACAGATTAGGGAGCAGAACAAGCTGAGGGGAGTAGAAGAAGGGACAGGTCTGCCATCCATGTGGGTCACCTCTCTGGTTGGGGATCAAATCTGTGCTGCAGTGGCTATCAATAGCTTCATAGTGCTACGCTTTAATCGTTGTGCCAACAGGGATAGCCCAGAATTGAAGTTATTACCAATATAGGGACCAGTATAGAAATAGAATTTCTGACCTCTATTTTCAGTTAAAACAAGAAACATTAAAACATTTTTTTTTCTGTGAAGTCCAGAGTTACACATGTTTTTGTTGCTGTTGTTGAATGTGGTTGTAACTGTCATTCCAGTAAAAGTATAAATAAAAGCACAGAATACCTATGTCACTTTTTTAAAAAAAGATTTATTGGGGTTCAGGCCAGAGGTGCAGGGACAATAAGAGGGCTCACCAGGAAGCAGAGTAGGCAAATAAACAAAATACACTGCTGAGGGGAGCAGCGGATGGGTCAGGAGAAGTCTGCTGCACCAAGTGGACCACCTTTGGGGCTGGGATAAAATTCACACCCAACCAGTTGTGGCCAGCTTGGCAGTGCTGAGTTTTAACGCACTGTGCACGCAGGAAGGGCCCCTATATCACTGTTAATGGCACTTTTTATCTCTGGTAAAGAAAAATGGGATAACTGCCCTCTTTACTACATTAAAATGGAATGAGTTAATTATCACTTGTAATATTTGCCTTGGAAGTTTTATACCATTGGGAGTGATGGATTTGCATTAAGTAAATGGGCACAGGCTACACCTAATTATCTGTAAGAATACAGTTTTCTATTGCAGATTGTAACAATACTAGTTAAAGAGAACAAAGGATTTAGTGATGGTGATGATGATGATGATGATGATGATGATATTGGTGATGATGGTGATGATTGCAGCAATGATGATGGTGGTGCTGGTGGCTGATTCCAATCACCATTTAATAGCCTCTCTTCATGAACACACATTTTAACAGGTTTGTGTGTGTGTGTGTGTGTGTGTGTGTGTGTGTGGAGAGAGAGCTTGAGGGCTGAATATATTTGCTGCAATATAACAACTTGCTATTTAATTAGTCTTCCTCTAAAATAAATTGCTCTGATTGTCATTAACATTCACTTGAGCAAACAAATAATTCAGAAGAGGAATATGTTATTTCGTCAGAGGAAGCACAAGAGACTTGTTACTCAAGACACCAGGAAAATACCCCTATAGAAGTTTGATATCGAAGTAAATCAGGCACTGACTTGTATTTCTTTCTTTCTTTCTTTATTTTCTAAGATTTATTTATTTATGCACACAGAACTGGGGTACAGGCCAGAGGTGCAGGGGAGGTGAGAGGATTCACCAGACTCAGAGTGGGGAGCAGAACAGGCAGATCGAGAAGTTACATTGCTGAAGGGGAGAAGCTGGGAGACAGGAGAGGTCTGCTGCATCTTGTGGGTCACCTCTGGCACTGGGGATTGAACTGGCACTGAAGTGGCTGTGGTCAGCTTGCAGTGTTGTGTCCCAACCTATTGCGTTACCAGGGAAGACCCTTGACTTGTATTTCTTTCAATTGGATTTTGTCATGGATCCTGCTTTTTCAGCGCTCCTTAATTCCACCAGAATAATTAATTTATTAGATAAGTAAAAATTGTTAATGAAAATAGTACAAGTACACAACACTCTAACTTTTGAAATTTCAGTTATTTAAAATCAAATGCAGTATTATGATTTTTAGTTTAACTCTCATCTTTCTCAGTTACATTTTTAGTCACTTGCTTAGATTTTTTTAACCTTTGTACTGAGATCTTTCATTGTACCTTTTTTAATTTACAAACACATTGAAATCGGTTTTTCGTGAATATTATGATTTAACATTAAATATACATGACTATTAATTTTTTTTTGCTATGCTCTTATTTCTCCTCTTCATTTATACATTTAAGTTGTTGTGCATCTTCCTACTTTTTTCAGCATTTTCAGTGTCTTATTCATATACAGCATATATTTGGCTTTTATTTCTGAGTGAATTGTTACTCATTCAAGTCTCTTTAACTTTTATTTTTTGCATAATTTGAAAACAGACTGAAGAAACAGACTTTGTTGTCTCACTATATATGCTTAAATCTATGGTCACTTTTATCTTTAGTGCATAAGATTACATATCTGTGAAAAAAACCTATATATTGCTTTACATGTATAGATTTCATATCTGTTATATCTATATACATAATATATGTGTGTGTCTACTTATCTTTCTATATGTATATATGTAGTGTGTGTGTCTGCCTATCTCTTGGTTCACACAGTTGTTAGGAAATTCAGTAAATTCAAATTTACACTTGAAATATAGTAGGTAATTTAATATATTTGTTACCATCATTGTGTTCCTTGTTTGAAACTGTTTATTGATTATTCCAGTTATGTAATTAAAATACATGTTTGGCCTCTAACAATAAT
>NW_004567110.1:61003553-61046259 GCF_000260355.1 Condylura cristata | reverse complement strand
AAAGTGGGCGAGAAAAGAAAGAGGAAAGGGAAAAGGTGGGGGCAGGGAGTTCTTCCCACATGCCTTTTGCAACCCGGATGTTTTTCTCTATCCGGACTCTATTTCACCTTTTTATGGCGCAAGATGCCGGCCTCGGTCCCCAACAAAGAGCATTGTGCTAGCCATTATTATAAATAATAAAATATCACGCTCAATGTTGGTAAGCATTGCTCCAAGTGCTAAATATTGTTATAACATTACTTAAAGGGCCCATTCTACAACTCACAGATATGTTCAATGACTTATCCTAAATTAAATGGTTAATAAAGTGACGAGGTAGCTGTACAGAACATGAAATAAAACGAGGCTACTTTTCACCTTCAACCATTGGAACATTGCAAATACAAATAGCTTTGTATTTGCAAAATATATCAGTTGTGTGGCAGTGTAAGGGGGTCTGGGTAAAAGAGCTGCCTCTCTTGGTGTTGGAGTAGTTCACTCTTTGTCTGCCCGCCTGTGTGTATGGTTCCAAACTTCCCAGCATTAAAGGACTGCAAAATTCACTGAAGGCTCTAATTTCTCTTTTTATTTGCAAGAAGTGAAAATGAATCTTTCCGTTCTGGGATGGTTGCAAATAAGTGGTGTAGACAGTAGGATGTTTTGATGCAGATAGGTATGGAGCCCTCTGAGACCCAAGGAGAGATTGAGAGGTGGCCAGCCACAAGCAGGGGGTAACTGATTTCCAGCCTCCTTGTCCAAGACTTCAATTTTCTGGATTCAGCACTTGAGAATTCAGTGTTTTCCGAGTCAGTGATTTTGTGCCCCCCTCCCCCCCCCCGCCAATCTTGCAGAAGACTGTTGTGGGCTTCTGAACATGGACCAGACTCTAGCAGCCAATCTCAGAGAGGAAGAGAGGTAAAGTTCTGAGGTTTTGCAAGTAGAGTGAGTAAAACTGTTCCCAGTTTTGCTGCTGGTACAGCAAGTCAGGGAAGGAGAAGACCTGGAACTCGAGCCTTGCTGAGCTGCATGAGAATGGCTGTCTGTTGGGTTGTTCAGCCACTGCAGCTATTGTTTTAGGTGTTGCTTTTGTGGTTCTGTGCTGAGGGCATCTTGGCAGTTCTGGGAACATCTCCTGTTGTGTTTTCTCTTTTCTCTGTGAGTTGAAACCCAGTCTATAGTCTGGCTGCTGTGTGTATTCAGTGACAGGAAAATGTCATCTTGGGCATGTGGCCTATTGTTAAGAATAGGAGTTCTGTGTCCTAAGTGGTGGGAAGACATCATCTTAGCTGCTTTTTGTCTAAGACTTTAAAACACTGGACACCAATTTTGGTGAGGTAAATGGCCAATTTTGACCTCAGTATCTTTTTGTTTTCCCTGGTTTGTTAAATAACTTCCATGGCTTTTGTTCTCTGATCCTGAATAGTCTTGCAATTATGCTCATGAGTGAAGAACTCAGAAGTGACCAGGGACCTATACCGGAAGTACTGTTAGTTGGTTTTAGTGCCCCTTGCTGCCCTATTATCATGGCAACTAGAGGAGATTGAGAGAAACTGACCTGCTGCAACAGAGGTGCCAGGTTCCTCCTCTAGAGAGGAGAAGGAGGCTGGCCCCAAGCTCCAGGCTTGCCTGGTGGTGACAAGGAAGATGAAGCACCAGGAGTTCATGGCTTAACGGTCAGGTTTCTGGGTCACCACAGATGGCAAAATTCACCACATATCGCTCATACACCCAGACAGAACTGTTGGATTGGATAAACAGCTCTGTCAGAAAGCAGGAGAACCCTTGGCAGCCTGGCTGCTGTGTCTGTGAGATCTGGGTGTGGATGGAATCGTTAAAGGTCTTAAGTGTTTTGTCTTGATGCGGCACACGGCAGGACCTATTTAGAGTAGGCAGGTTTGGGGGTTCAGCTGTGTCCCTCTCCCTGCCCTGTAACAAGTCTACCCCTGGGGACTGGGCAATTAACCTCCAAAGGGGTATAAAGTGTATGTGCCGACAACCCCAGGGTACGTCCTGGGAGTGACTGCACTATGTGACTAGTGGCCTGTGGCCACAGATGGAGAGTTTCACCTTAGCCTATGTGTGCGAGGACACGCTGGCCATCCACCCATCCAGCTGTCAGTGCCTTGCCAAGTGACCAATACTAAACATTATGGGTTGCTAGGTGGCCACGGAGAGCTTATGGACACAACAGCAGAGTTGGAGAAATTGGGCATTTGTGTGTACTGTGCCTATAATCTCCCTTGTGGCTGGTGAAGAAGCCTGATGTCTCTTGGCATATTATGGGTTACAGTGAGTTGAGTAAAGTAGTTTCTCCCTTGCATGCAGCTAGGCCTTCAGTAGCAGATTTAATATGAGCCATAAGTTGGACACATATCACTTTGCAACTGATCTAGCTAATTTCATTTTCATTACTATAGCATCAGAGAGACAAGACCAGTTTGCCTATTATGGGATGACGTCAGTGGATAGTCACGGTGCTTCCGCAGGGACGCCTGCATAGCCATACCCCGTGTCATGGGCTGGGGGCAAAGGATTTGTCCCAGTGGGAGAGACCATCTTTGGGGTTTGTGTTGTTATATTGATGACAAATGTTGACCAGTGACTCTCTTACAGATTTGGAAAAAGCTGTTCCCCTCTGATGGACAGAACTGAAAATAATGTGGACTAGGTTTAGCTGCATTCTGCTACAGTTTCAAATGTTTTTGCATGATATGAGTACAGTGTCCTATACTTCCTGCCAAAGAAAACATGTGGGAGACTATATGGCAGAAAAAAACTAGCATGGGGTGGAGTATAAGGAGAATGAGCCAAAATCAGGCTATTTTTCACCTTCTACTATTGAGACTTTTAGCAAACAGCAAATGGGCCTTGCATTTGCAACAATGCAGCTATGGGCACTTAGCAGTGTGAGGGAGCCTGGGCAGATGAGATTCTGCTCTTGCTCTCTGTGTTGGGAATCTCTCTCTTTCTGTTTAGGAGCCTGAGTGTATGCCTTGTCTCAGCAATAGAGGCCTGAAAAATCCACTGAAGCCTCCAATATTCTCTTATCATCTGCAAGAACTAACAATGAACCTACCCAGCCGAGGGTGGTTGCATAACAGCAGCGTTTTGAACAATTCTTACATATCCTTGGAGTATGAGCCTTTAATTCTGCATTTCCACTAAAATGAGGAGTCCCTCTCCTCACACCATATAATATAACCATTTTTGTGTCTGTTTAATGGGTTTTAAAATCTGTTATAAAGCCCTCCCTGGTGGCACAACGGGTTAGGATGCAGCACTGCAAGCTGGCATTAGTCACCTCAGTGTGAGTTTGATTCCCCCCCCCAGGTGATCCACATGGCGTGGTAGACCCCTCCTGGCCCACCCGCTGCTCCCCTCAGCAGTGTACTTTATTGAGCTGCCTGTTCCTCTCCCCACTCTGTCTCTGGTGAAGCCTCTCATCACCCTTGCACCTTTGGCCTATAACCCCAGCTCTGTATGCATAAATAAATAGAATCTAAACAAACAAAATCTATCATAAAACTAATAAATTCTGTATAGTCCAATGTATGAGGTTTTCTGAATTCATTTACTTTCTTTTTTTTTATTTTACTTTTGTATACAAATTTGCTCAATGTCTATATGTGGTGATGAAAGTTTTTCATCTTATAAAATCCCACCTATTCATCAGAGCTAGCTGTTCAATATATACTTTTGTTCATGTTTTCATGTGTAAAAGAAGATGTTTTGGAAGAGAAGAATGAGTCTTCTATTCTAATTTGTGCCCCAAACCACTGAATTTGAGTTTCTTTTTTATTTAAGTTCTTACTTTATTATTATCATTATTTTATTGAGGTGACATTGGTTTACAACACTGAAATGTGCCTTCAAAACCTAGGTTAGCATATGCCATTTCAACACCTGTCTGTCATCCTAATTCTGACACACTTTGTCTCAAAGTGGTTAACTTTAAGTGCCAACTCAGTGGGCTACAGGATGCCCCAGATTAAATATTATTCTTGTTTCTACCACATTTTCATCCTCGTTTTGGTCTTGTCTTGGCTCCCCTAGTTGTCAAGTTTTAAGACTGAGACTGAATTCCTTCTTTGTTTTACTAGAACTCCAGCTTGCACATGGCAGATCTTGAAACTTCTGTCTCCATAATCATGCTAATTTCTCAAAATAAATTTCCATGCATGTTTAAATATGTATAAGAATATAATATATACATATACATGATCATATTGGTGGAGTAAAGGACTAGCTGCCTAGGGCCTAAAAGAACTGGCAGCAAGCCGGCTGGCAAGGGCTGGTTGTAAGACAGCTGATAGAGGCTGGGGGACTGAGGGAGCAGGAAGCTGACAGGCAAAGGCTGCTAGCCACAGAGCTACTAGCAGGCAGATGGTGGCGACCACAAGAGCAGATAGACGCACACAGTAGCTTGTGGTGGCTTCACACCTCTGGGTGGCACAGTGGGGTAATGAAGCCAAGGGGGTAGTAGAAAAACATCAGAACAGGGCAAGTCTCCATGGGAGATTATAAAAGCAAATCTTCCCCAAGAGCAGCAGACGCCTCCCTTGGATGCCCTCCTGCTGTTAGTGTTACTGGGAAAGAGGGATACCCCTGAACTCCACGCCTGCCTGCTCTAAATAGGTTCTGCCACCCGCTGCATCAAAACATGTAAGACAAAACATATAAAACCTTTAATGGAAAGTAATTTTCCTACAATTAGTGTGCACTACAGAAAAGACAAAGTATATAGTTTCTAAATTAAACCCCCAAAGTTACCCATCCCCTTATGGGTAAAAAAGGGATTGGCCCAAAGCAAGGCCTGAAAGCCCACTACAAGTCTAAAGCATCTTCCAGTGAGGACCCACAGAAAAGGGTCATAAATGGCCAGACAAGTCTGGGAGGAAAAGAGCAAAATCAAAACCAAGACAAACACTGCCACAGTCAACCTCCCCACTGGTCTCTCATCCATGATCTGTTTCACCCAGTCCAAGACCAAGAAATAACAGCCACTTCTACACATGTCTCTCTGCATCTAGTGCTTACCTCAGGTCTCCTCCTGGTGCTCCATCCTGCTGCCTTTCTCTTCAGTCTCCTCTCCAGATTCTACTTCTCCCTGCACAGCTACACCCTCATTTGGGTGGGGCAGGGAACCTGAAACCTCCCCTTTTCCTGGGGACCACCCTGAGCTTGCTAAGCTTCAGTCTGATGTGTCAGTGATTATTCTTCAATTGCTTGGACATAAGAAGCCACCTGATTGGTAGCAACATATACATTTATATACATATCTGATACTTCATATGTGTGTATGTATATATATGTATTTAACTTATGTGATAGATGCTTAACCTCTTTCACTTTGCTTCTTGAGATTTGAGAGATAACAAGAACACATCAAAAAATGTTTTCAGTCATCACCTTGACACACTGCATGAATTTGAGTTAATTTTTTGGTACTTGATTTTCATCAATACTTGAATTAGAAACCATACTGAGTGAGTGCTGTGCAATTATCCCCAGCTAGGAATGTTCATTGTCAGTTCACACAGATGAAAAGAAAAGTTTTGGAGACTATGGTGCATCTTGCAGGATTTTTATGCTGAGATAAGGGCCCATGGACACATACAGTAGAGAGAGACTGTGAGAGACCCCAACACTGAGAGGCAGACCAGTGTCTGAACTCTTAGCCCCTTTTACCCTGTTGAATATCCATTGCACAGGACTTTTACATTGTTGCAAATGCCAGATGCATCTGTTATTTGTTAGGTGTCTTAAAGGTGAAAAAAAATATTTCAAGGTTATGGATGGTTGTGTGAAAGGTGAAAAACCATCTGATTTTTAACTATTTAGCTCCTTACAGTGAGGTATTAAAAGGATATAAATGAATCAGTCATGATTCTTACCCTAAAATTATCATAATGAAGTTTTCAGGTTACTGGAGCAAAATGTCCTATTCAGAAAAGTTAATATCAATTTAGGTGGAACAAATGAAAGTGATAACTGATAACAGCCTCAGTTTCCCTCAGCCAATAAAGGAAAAAGAGTTTGAAGAGAAGGGAAATAGTTCAATTTGTGCACAAACTGATGAGGAGAGAAGACTGTGTCTGAAAGACCTATTCTTTGGCAGAGGGCTGGAATATTTATACAAAGGAGTTAAAAAAAAAAAAGGTTGGGGAGAGATGGGAGAGATGGGCAAGGGTCTGCAATGGGGAGATAGGAAGGGTTGGCATGGCTTTTTTTTTTTTTTTTAAGATTTATTTATTTATGCATACAGAACTGAAGTACGGACCAGAGGTTCAGAATTGGTGAGAGGATTCACCAGAGTCAGAGTGGGGAGCAGAACAGGCAGGTTGACAAAGGACACTTCTGAGGGGAGCAGCAGGTGGGTCAGGAGAGGTCTGCTGTGCCATGTGGGTCACCTCTGGGGCTGGGATCTAACTCATGCTGAAGTGGCTTTAGCTTTTTAGTGCTGTGCCTCAATCTGCTGTGCCACCAGGGAGGGCTGGCATGGCTTTTTAATGCAGACATCTGGAGATCTGGGAAGACTGGTGATGGTCCACACTAGCTCTGCTTTGTTAACTCTGTGGTGTTTAAGTTTCATATTTTCTCCTTAGGAATGTTCTTTCTTTCCCTTAGAATGCAGGAAGACAAACTTTGTTAAATGCTACATATGGGGAGGTCACTTGGTGGGGCAGGGAGACCTGTCCTGTTGCCACTCCATCAAAAGTTTTTGATGAAGGCAATACTTAAGATAGGTTATGAAGAATAATGATGACTTGCACTGTTGAAAGAATGTCAAAGGCAGACCAGGGAACATTTATTCATTAGTTCAATCATAATGGTTTACATATATCATATATATGTACATATATATTTGGTACTCCAGAAAGCTGGAAGACAAGGACATTCGGTATACAATTGGGACAAAAACGGACCTTTTCATTAGTCTGGTTAATTGCAGACAAAGGTCATTATGTTACAGGGTAGCACAGAGTGGACTGGGCCGCCTGTCTGTGGGGCTTCACTCGTGCACTCACAATTCAGTTATACTACCGGTACACACAAAAGGGTCAATAACGGTTTATTTACAAAAAGGGAAAGGAATGAAAAACAACCCAGGGAAAGATATAAAGTAAGTGGAATACCTTAGGGCTGACTGAACACACCGAGTCACATGGTCTGTTTCCTAAGCGAGAGAGAGTGAGATGCAATCGCGCTTTATTTATCCCCCAACTGTCCCAGAATTCCTGCTAGCCTTGCCCTTGGGTCCTTGCAGTTCTCTCCCTGGTACTGCTGGGAGTTGTAGTTTCTAATCACTGAAGTGGTGTGTAGGAGTGGTGTGTAGGAGTGGTGTGTAGGAGTGGTGTGTAGTTTCCAATCACTGGAGTAGGGGGTGGAGTCCATAAGACATCAGAGCCTTTAGGACATCCTTCCTCTTAACAATTATAGTGGGGAAGAGTTAGTAGTTGCTGTTTCTAACATTTGAGGGGCTTAGATTTCAATTTAGAGGAATTAATGTAAAGTATGAAGGAATGGGTTGGGTAGGGAACATTTCTGAACTTTGGAAATTTAAGTTAAAATAGTACTTAAAGTGAATGAAAGAAAAAATAAGGGCTAGTATTTCCCAGTCAAGGTAATAAAAGTACTGGTGGCTTGTATTTGCACTGGTAAATTTAATTAATCTTTCATTCTGATCATGTTTTCATGAGGTGCTTGATGAAATTTTTTTGAGGCTTAAAACACTTTAAATTTCCTTTTTTAATTGATGATGCATCAAAAGAGAGGGAGACATTAATACAACGAAATTTGTACTTATTTTACCAGAAAATCCATAAATCACTTTACAGAGTTGTGACATTTACGAAAATTCTTAAAAGCAAGTTTGTCTAATTTATGTGATTTTTCATATTATATTTTTGTTGTGATATTTGGCATTGAGTCATCCTAAGAAAACTAGATTTCCTGCATTGTCTACACAATAATCACATAGTTGTTTAATTCCAAACATATAGTTTGACAAGTTATTTCTTCCTCTCCTTTCTTCTTCAGCCACACTATAAAGGATGCATCTCTCAACATATGCTGCTTTTTGATGATGGAATTTAGGACTATGTGTTTGATATATCTATTTGTTTACTTGATTGCTTATTATTTAGTCCTGTTTACTACCAAACCATAACAAGGCCCTCCCATGCTCTGATATATACTAATTGAAGTGAATATTTAGCCCTATCCTGGGAAGAATGTCAACAGCTGATCACAGAGTGATCAGAAGTGATCAGAGTGATCATTTCTCGTCTTATTAATATAAGACTATTAAAGGATTTAAGTGATCTGAAATTTCAGTATCGGTGTATCCTGCTTTTTGCAAAAATTCTCAGAGTCCATATTATGAATAAAATTAAAAAATACATTTAAAATATTTAATTTTTTTTTATTTATGCCGACAGAACTGAGATACATGCCAGAGGTTTGGTGGGTGAGAGGATTCAGCCAGACAGAGTGGGGAGCAGAACAGGCAGATTGACAAAGGACACTGCTGAGGGGAGTGGCTGGTGGGCCAGAAGAGGTCTGCCCTGCCATGTGGATCAGCTCTCTGGCTGGGGACTGAACTCATGCTGCAGTGGCTTTGGAGAGCCCCATAATGCAGTGCTTTAACCCATTGCACCACCAGAGAGAGCTCCATGAATAAGATTCTTTAGAAACACCACCAGAGAGAGCCCCATGAATAAGATTCTTTAGAAACCATCACCATACAATTGTGAGGGCCAACAACAACAACAAAAAACTTGCAACAACCATTTGTGCAAGCACACAAGCATTCAAATATGCTGCATTCTTTCATACATATATGTCCTATAGTATTAGTGTTTAGTTATTATCAACATCTAGTATTTAATGATCGTGTGTGATCTCACCAGTGAGGTGACTGTCTTTTTGGGACAAGTATAATTGTTTTAAATGTGTCTGTTTTAAGGTTTCCATAATAATCAATAATAATTATCCATTTTGTTATTTGAGGCAAAGGAAATCAGGACTCTCAAGGCTAACAAGATGCAGGTTTATTGTACTGGTACCTGATTCAGCAGATCTACAGCCAAAGGCTCAGCAGTCCTTCAAGGAAGTTATGGGGCTATATACATTTTAGATTGTTCTAGGTGGGTTGACATTGAAGCTGTTTGTAGTGAGACATGATATAAATTATATTCCAGGAAATGTAGTAAGTTGCTTATTACAGGACCCAGACTGTCTTGCTCAGACACCTTGCTTTATTGTTCCTTCTCCCCTCCCCCCCCTTTCGATGCTCTGTTTTATGATAAGAGCATATTCATAATGTTAGCCATCCTGGCAACTTTAGGACTGGTATTGTTACATATACATAATCTGGGCTGTGGCTTTTTGATCCACAGGGAGTCTATAAAGTTGCAAACAATTGTATGAGCACAGGTAAAAGGCAAGGGACCTTTTAGGAGACCTAGTCCCAAAAAGAAAAATTCCTATAAGAGTTTTGAACCTTCTTACAGTAGAGAAGCAACTGTTAAATAAGTTATCAGGGTTCCATCCTTTCCATTCCTGTACTGGGATATGGGACACTCTTGTCATTCTGTTGGTGATTTCAATGGAGAAAACCACATCTGTTTGTTAGGACTAGACTGAATTCCGAGTAAGACAACGGGCAATACCTGTCACAAAGTCTGCTAACAATTCTTCTAACTGGTTTTTGAGTGTCCAATTCATTTGTTCATGCTTTCCTGGGAACCTGCAAGCAGTACACAGTTATCAAGTAATTTCAAGTCCTGGAGCTTTTAGTCATCTTGATTCTTTGATGCAAATCTGATGTATGGTCAGGTGTGCCCTGACGCTGATTGGGGGAGGAATAGCCATGGACTTGCCTCCACATCCTGTCCTGATGTGCCCTGGGACATTTGTCCTTCCAGTGACCAGCTGGCAACTGACTCCAATTAAGAGAAGGCTGGAAAGAAAGGGAGGGTGGGGTGAGGATGTGAGTGTGTGTGCGCGCGCGCGGCTGGAATGTGCGACTTCTTTCTCTAACCCGACTTCTAGAGATGGCTGGTTGAAGCTGGTGTTTGGTCAGTACTGCAGCTATAAGGTCAGCTTTTCTTTTTATTTTTCTATCTTGTCCTGCTTTGATTCCTGGTCTGGTTAACTCGTAACTTTCACAGGATATCACCTTGAGCTTAACACCTAAATGCAGCATTTATCATACACTGATTGTGGGGAGCATCAGGATGAAAGGAAGTGAACAGCCTGAAGGCCTCACATAAGCACTAGTTTAAAGGGTTCCAGGCTTGTCATACTCATGGCCTTTTTACTCCTTTCATGCCTGCTATCAAGGTCTCTAGCTATTTTCCAAGCCTCTGGTAGTCTCTTTTGTCATTGTGATACAGAGAAACAAAGACACTAAATTGACCAAGGCCACTGCCCAAATACTTTATCGGTTACTGTCTGGGTTCTTCACCTCTGCACACAATTGCAAGATTACTCAGGCTTAGGGAATGACAACAAAGGGATTTATTTAACAAACCAGGGGAAATAAGAGTTACTGAAGAACAACAATGGCCATTTATTTTACCCAACGCTGTGTCCAAAATTATCCAGTCTTGCACATTGACCTTTCTAATGACATCTTCCTGCCGTTAAGGATACAGGTCTCTCCTGAAAAATAGGTCCTATGTCTGAGGTGGTACCTTTTTGTCACTGTGGACACACAACATCCAAACTATAGGCTGAGTTCTGGAAAACATAGTATAAGATACAACTGGAGACAATCCTTGAGCTGTCAATATTCCCCAGCACAGCACCAGATAGGTGACACTGGTAGTGGGAAAAAACCCAATAAAAAGCCACACTCAAGCATTTTAGAAAAATGTTTAGCTCTCAATTCTCCCACTTTCTTCTTTACCAGGCTTCCAGTTGGTGAGACACCCAGCTCCCAGGTCTCCCGTTTTCTTTTTCAGGTCTATTCAAACCACTCATAAACAACTGCTGGGATGAGGCCATGGGTGATGGCCTCCACCGTGTGGCCTGTGAGTGGCTGCCACCTGGTCTCCCTTTGTTACAGGGCACCTCAGTGTGAACTGGGTTTCCTGTCTGTGGGTTCCCACCTGTGTGCGCTTAAGATTCAATTGCACTGCAGTCACACACAAAAAGGGTCAATTATGAGTTGATTTACAAGGTGAAAGGAAAGGAACAACCCAGGGAAAGAGAGATACAAGTTAACTAGTGTGTCCTACCAGTGTCCCTGACTTGCAACCCCAATAGCACACTGAAAGCTGATCAAGAACCAAGAACCAAGAACCAAGCCACCAGCCACCAGCCACCAGGGCAAAGGGGAGAGAGAGAGCCTCAGCTCAACATGGTCCTCGCAGTCCTCCCTTTGGTGTTTCTGGGAGTTGTAGTCTCAGTGACTGGAGTAGGGGGTGGAGTTGCAGTCACTCCACTGCACTTTAAGTGTTTTTATCTTGGGGCTCTCTCATTTTACCAGTCATCCCCGCTAGGGGCACCATCTGTAACACTTAACAGCTAAAGCAACTGGTTACAATTGGGGTCTCAATTAGGGTGGTCAGAAGGAAACTGATTCTGTGTATATTGCCAGGGTTGAGATTTTCAACTTGGGCACTGTGCTCTCGCCACTGTTGTGAGTGGCTTTGTTAGGGGGAAAGGATGTCCTAAGAATGCTGCAGAGTTCTGTGGACTCCACCCCCTACTCCAGTAAACTACAACTTCCAGCAATACCACGGAGAGAAATGGGAGGATCCAAAGGCGGAGCTAAGAAGGCATCCTGGGACTTTTGGGGGATATAAGGAAGCGATGTGGGATGCACTGTCTCTCTCTCTCTCTGGACCACATGGCTCTCTGGACCACAGAGCGCTCTCTGGACCGCATGGCTGGTGGCTATCAGTGTGTTTCTGGAGGTCCAAATCTGTGGAGCAGGTAGGATGTTCTAGTTAACTTTCTCTCTCTCTTTTTCTTTCTTTCCCTGAGTTGTTCCCTTTCTTTCCCCTTTCGTAAGTAAACCCATTATTGACCATTTTTGTGTGTGCCTGCAATACAATTAAATTTTAAACGAGGACCCACAGACAGGCAAGCCAGTTCATATTGGGTTACCTTGTAACAGCTCCTGTGTTACTCACCTCTTTCCTCAGTGTCTAGCAAGGTCAGCAAAAATTGTTTAACATCTGCCTGGGTTGGCTTATCTGTTTAAATAATAGACTGCATGAGATCAATCATGGCCTGAAGCTTGTCAGTATGAGGGTATGAGGGCGTATGATTTTTCCAATTAAGCAAGTTGGTAGTGGAAAAGGGCTGATATGAATAATCCTTGTCCTCTTGGAATCTTCTCATCTGTATCATAACAAGCTGGGCATGAGTCTCTCTCAGAGGCAGCTGAAATATTTTCTAGTCAGTATCTTTTGACCAGTGTTTTAGGCTTACAACTTTGGGTGAGAAGGGAGGCCAGCTGGGGCTAGTGGGAGCCGCTTGAAACTCAAGCCCAGGTGGAAAAGTTGATGGAGTTCACTCAGTGGGGGTCATTTGTGTCTTGAGTTGGCAGCAAGGAGATAAAAAAGAGGAAGAGGGAGCGCCAAAATATAGGCAGAGGCTACTTCTCATCATTGGTCAATAAAAAGTATTTTGCTGTGAATAAGGTTTACCCAAACTTTCAAATTTCTGTGATGGTGAAAGCTCAGAAGGGGTTTTGCAACAAGTACTTTATGTCTTATCCCAAGAGCACCAGGCTGCCCATGAGCACTTATTAATTCCTTTGATTACCTGGCTATCTAGATGGGTAGCCATCCCATCAGTTTTTGTGCCATCAGTGGCAGTTTTCTGGGGAAAATGTTAATACCATAGTCCTCCTCAAACCTTTTTTAAAGCTATGTGACATGCAGTCTAATGACATCTCTTTGTGCTGTTGTCCACCCATTCCACCCAATAATCAGACTTGCTCAGTTGACTCATATTGTCCCATTTCTAGCTGCTTCCCTCTTTGGAATTGTGGTGCCTCTTGAAATGACAAGATGTTTTAAGCCCATGTCAGGATCCTTGTATGAGGTCGTCCTAAGCCCTATCTGGTCACCACAGAACTTTCCAGAACAGGATGCTACACTCCCATGGTAGCCTACAAGCCATTGTGTCTCCTTTACACAAAGAGTAATCATACTGCCACACACACACTGCCACTCTCTCCCCTTTAGGAATCACAACAACACCTTACATTTATTCCAGTAACTCACCGGAGGTGATCAGGCCTTGCTTCCGCCACTTATAGTGGGACCTCTGGACCTGGACTCTTACCTTTTCCTAGAGGGTAGAGCTTCTTCACATGATTCTTTGTGCCTACATGTTCCATTGTACCAAGACTTGTCCCAGAGTGCCAGGGAAGATGAGTCTCCTTTGGGACGATCAGCTGGGTGTCCACTGGGAGGATCAGTTAGTTACCCCAGTGGCCATTTGACTTTCCCAGGGTCAAGAGAAGTAAATACATTGTCTCCAGTTTCCTGGCTGGAAATGTTACCTGGGACAAAGGGAACCAGGACCCCAAGGCTAACAAAAAGCAGGTTTACAGCCAAAGGCTGAGCAGTCCTTCAAGGGGTATGGGCTCATATGTTCTGGGTGGGTTAACATTGTAAATCTTCGTAGTTAGACATGGTGCAAGTTATATTTCAGAAATGTAGCAGGTTGCTTATCACAGGACCCCAGGCTGCCTTGCTCAGGCACAATGCTTCATTCTAGTTAGAGAAATAGGTATTTCCTAACTCAAATCCAAATTATGGTCATAGGCTTCTATTTTTTTTTTCTTTTATTCCATAGTGTCACAGTCCAAGTTGAGTCATAAAATGATGATTTAAGCAATTCTCGCCACTATTTCTATAGAATAGAACAATTTTGCTGTCCTAGATTCTGTAGCTAATGAGACTGGCAGAAAGTTTATTTTTTAATGCTAGAGATCCCCTTTCTTTTGCCTTGAATAGTTAGCAGCTGTGTTTAGGGAAAGAAGCCAAATATAAGCAAAATTGACATAAAGGTTTAGGGGATCTGAACCATTGGTTCTATATAATTCATGAGATTCAATCCCACGCTGGTTTCATATATAATCTGGTGTGTTTCAGAAGAGATGGGATTTGCTCTTTTAATTTGGTGCGTCCAGCTTTCATGAAAGATGCACTGGAGTAGTGTTTTTAAAACTTTAAAAATATTTCAGCAAGACAATGATGTATAAAAAGGATATATTGGAAGCAAACAGTATGTTCTCAACCCTACTAATATTCTTTAAATATATCTCAAAATATAGGTCAATTCCTTTGAACTTTGGGCTTTAGAATAAAATTGGAAATAGAAAGGAATATTTGCAGAATATAAGAATGAAAAGAACTATTACTATGTAATGGTCAGATAATTCTACTTTGGTAAATATGTAGTGTTTGATAAAATACATAGTATTTAATTTCAAGTATGCAGTATTTGATAAAATATGCATATTTAATTTCAAAAGAAACATTTCTAAACACTATAGTTACTGCATTAGGTCCTGTAATTTTATCATAATTAAATATGAGACTGTTCGTATGTTATATTCATGATCACCTTAAGGAAGAAGAAAGTATATTTACTTTTACTAGAGATATGAATTTTAAATATACTCTGCCTGTTTTTAAATTCATCAAATTGATCTATTCAAGTTATATTTTTTTAGTCTAGGAAGTATGCTGTTTTCCACATTGAATCATGAAGAATGCACAATTTTAAATCATCCACCTATCTTTTTCGTTCTATTTAGAATAGTCTGTAACTGACTATTAGTAAGCATAAGACCTATTGGCTGACAATATTGATTATGAAATGTAGCAGATATCCAATGGTAGGTTGATGAAGTAATAGTCACCATAGCAATGTTAATGAATAAGACTGATTTGTTAGTACTCCATATGTTAGTGATTATATATGTCTAATAGGTTTATTTAGACTTCTCAACAATTCTAAGAGGTAGCTAAATAAATCATTAAGATAGCTATTTCTAGAAGAGCAATCTGTACTTTCAAGGGCATGTAGTGGAAAAATGGCAAAATTATTCTTAGGTCACTTGGTTTTAAATTTCTTGTCTCTCAACCTTTCTTTGGGATGATTCAGAAGGGATTTATTTTTTTCTTTTGGCATTAGGGAGACAGAGGAGGTAGCCTTCATGTGACAGATAAGCAATTTACTTGTCTCATGACCTTCTACCTCCTTTTATCAACTGTAAAGACTTTGAACTAGATAATGTTAAGTACTTACAACTATAAAATGTAATGATTCTATGTAAAATAAGATATTTCAGAAAAAAATTTCATCTATATCAATGTGATTTGTTTCTCTCTGTTTCCCAGAATGTATTATGAAAACATTAGCTTCATATATGTTAATATGACATAGGCTATGTATGTCAAAGAGTTTTGTGGGTGACTTTGGGGTTAAAGTACAAGGTAAAACAAAAATAGACTGACACCCATTAACGGCAGGTTGTGTTAGTCACTTTAATATACTGAGTGCTGAGTGAAACTAGAGTAGGAGCATGTAGAGAGAACAGGCCTAGAGCTGCCTTTTGGGCACATCTCTGTGGCCTGGATCATCCAGAGGGTGCTGCCTGGAAAAGCCCATCATAGACCAGTCAGAGTTATTTTCAAGCAGGAACCCATTTTCATGTCTGCCTTAGTCGCTCCAAAATAATTTTTTGGTGAATAAATGCTGTGCATTCAAAGAAATATAACTGCAAACATAAAATTTAGAATAATTAATTCACAGTTGCTTCAGTTGCTGAGTTCAACAACAAAATTTAAGGGTTCATTATTGGCAGTAATGTTAGATAAAAGAATTTCTTTAAGTTCCTGTAATGTTTACTTTAAGAATCAGTGACTTAGTTTACCTTAGTATAGTATGCCTTTTGATGCTGAATTTAGGATTTTTGTGTAACCATCCCAAGCCAGGAAGGTTCATTGTCAGCTCTCCCAGATAAAAAGAGAATATGGAGCCATCCGTGGATTTCGCAGGTCTTTATTTAAGCTGAGACAGGACCATAGACACAGGCAGGCAGACAGAGGGAGACTCCAGTACTCAGGGCGCAGAGCAAGCCACTGCCTGATCTATTTAAGTGCCCATAGGCACACAACCAATATATTGTTGCAATTGCAAGGCCCATCCATTGTTAGCTAGAAGTATGAATAGTGGAAAACACAGTATTTCAAGGTACAGATGGTCAGTTCTGTGGAAGGTAAAAAATAATCGAATTTACTAACTTTCCTTCAATGATACAAAGCTATTTGATTAAATTTCTCAAGATCAAGATTTTCATTGCCATAAAGCATGGCAGTATGTATTTTCTGGATCGTTGTAGTTGTGCTGGGTTGTAGTGTGCTGGTTGTCAGTCTCTACAACTCTTGATTACATGTTTTTTTTTTTTTTTTTTTTTCCTTATTACTGTTTTCAGGAAGAGAACAGTGTGAAACTTATTTGAATGTTTTTGGCATTCACAGAACTTACAAGATAGCTCATTAATCATAATGGACAAGTTCTTTATACACCTGTGTTGTTGTCCACTAGGAGGGTTATTTTGAAGAAAGATTTATACTGTTCTAAAATAGCATTGTGGGCCTGTAATACTTAGAAAAGCATATTTACAAATGTTAAGGCACCATTTGTTGATACATAGTTTGAACATTTTTTTCCCCCTAACAAATTAATAGGGTTGGGCATTTTGGTAGTGGAGTGATATGTACTTGTGTTTTACTTACTTTTCTTAACATTTTATTTATAAACTATATTTGCTCCCTGCATTGTTTTTTTCTAATTTTATTTTGAAAATTGTCATGGAAAGAAAATTGAAAAGAAGATACACTACTATCTTTGTCAGTTATTATTAGTTTTTAAGATTCAGATTTGATTTATTACACAGAAAATATACATCCAGATGTGCCTTGCAAACAATAGCACATTACACATTTATTAGATTTTGTATCTTTTCTTGGGGGAACAGAGGCTAGATCTTCTTTGATAGCCTGGTATGTTAGAATTATGTAAAAAATAGAAATGAATGGGAAGAAAAATTTTCTTTGTTTGTTTTCTAAAGTGTGGCATATTAAACATTCTCATGCATCTTTCATCCAGACAGGAAGAATTGAGAGACAAGCCATTCACTTATTTTCATGTTTTTACATTTTTTTTTTATTTGCTTAGTATTGCCCCATTTCTTCCAGGCCATGAGGATGAGTAAAACCAAAAGTTTCTTTCTTTTTCTTTTCCTTTTTTCTTTTCTTTTCTTTCTTTCTTTTTTTTTTTTGCCATATAATTTACACTCAAGAGGGGGGTGAGAAACAAACCGAGAAGTGGAATGTGGCTCTGTTGATTGAATATGATGTGGAGAATTTCAGTTTTATGAAAACTAAAAGTGAGCTAGACTTGTCCAGAGGAAACTTTCCTAAAGAGGTAAAATTTAAACTGAAATTAACTGACAGAACAGTCAACCAAGTGAAAAGCAGGGTAAGAGTTTAAGCAGCTGAAGGAGTCCTGTCAAGATGGGGAGGAGCCTACCTCTCAGAAATTAGGAAATGGGGAGGGGGCCCTAGAAATTTTAAAGCCAAGAGAGGAGTTTCTACTTAGTTCTAAATACAATTAAAAGACATCAGCAGGTTTTAAGCAAGATTAAATAGCAAGATCCCATTAATTAAAAAAAAAAAAAAGAACTTCCTGGGTATTATGCATATAAAGG
This sequence comes from Condylura cristata, assembly GCF_000260355.1. Classification (NCBI taxonomy): domain Eukaryota; kingdom Metazoa; phylum Chordata; class Mammalia; order Eulipotyphla; family Talpidae; genus Condylura; species Condylura cristata. The sequence continues at coordinate 61,028,528 of NW_004567110.1, read as the reverse complement.
GAACTCTGAACTCTGTCAGGCGGCTCACACTAAGTGGTGGCTGTGGGCCAGTGACCTAGAGGGAATATGCTGATGCCTTGCATGCTGGAAGTGCTGGTGAGGAAAAGGAATGTATTCTGTGCTCTGAACCAATGATTTAATAATGAGGTGTGGGAAGGCAGAGCCAAACCAAATCACCCAATTCAAAGAAGAATGAATTTCAAAGGCTCTCAGCAATCCTTATCAGACACAGTACGAAAAAAAAAAAAAATCTAACAAATATAAACAAAATGGAAAAACAAAGAAAGAAAACCCAGACATGACTGTAATCTTTAATCTTGTATTATACCCATAAGTATATTGGATGATTTTCTTCAGAAAATATCTCTCTCTCTATCTCAATAAAACAGAACAAATAGTAAGAAAGGCATGGTCTGTGCTTACCTTCATTATAACTTTGAATGCAGAATCCTACTTTTGAATTCATAAAGACCTTCTGTTTAAACTATTATTCTGGAAACTCTCCCAAAAGTAATGCCATTCACTATAATTCTTTCCTTTGGATGCCTTTAAGCATGGCTCTTGTGACCCATTGATTTAGTGCCCACAGCACCAACCATTCTCTCTTCTAGCCTAGATCCTGAAGGTCAGAGACTTCCTTGGAAGGCAATTAGGTGTTTTGTGGCTTTGCCCCCAATGGTTTGTTCTATATTTGGTTTGACTAGTTAAATTTGAAAGGGTCAGTGATTCTTTATAATGGCTTTCAGTCTCCATATACCACCACCATTTCAGAGCCTCGGGATGATTTATTTTTCTATAGCTTGTTTAATAACTATTTTATTTTTATCCCACCTTCAATTTCTGTCATGTGGACCAGTTTCTGGTCTTTTGATGCCTTCTCCTCAAATTTTCTATTGTCAGCCTCCATTACTTTATTTTTTATAATAGTAAGTTATCTTTAACATAGTTTTCAGGAGTAAACCATTATAATTTGATATTTACATGTCCTATATAATGATTGCCAACAAAATTCTACTTTCCACTTACCATTGTACTCATCTCATAATCCCTTATCACTTCTGGTAACCACAGTTTAGTTATCATAGTTTTTTTTTTTTCCGCCTTCTTTTTTATTTTCCATATACAAGTGAAGTCATTAGATACATGTCTTTCTAATCACATCTAACATATGGCTCTCAAGGCCATCCATATAGTCACAAGTGGCAAAAGTTCATCTGTACTTATGCTGAGTAGTATTCCATCGTGTATATGTTCTGTCTCTGATAATGAATAATGAATGCTGGTTCCAATTTTCCTTGTCCAGTAAAATGAAACAGAGTTTGAGAAAAAGGAAAATAGTTTAATTTATCAAAAAATGAAGGAGAAGAGCAGACTCGTGTTTGAATCACCAAAGTCCTGTTATTCTAGGGCAGGATGAGGGGTACCTCAGGTCCCCCAAACCTGCCTGCTCTAAATAGTAACTGCCATCCACCACATCAAGGCAAAAAAAATATCCTCTAGTGCTTAAGATCTTTAATAGAAAAGAACTTTGAAATAATCAGTGTGCAACAAAGACAAGAAAAAAAAATAATGATATAGTAATTTATTTTTTACATCATTTTGTGTCTTTATCCATCTCAGTTGCACCCGTGGGCTTCCCATCACCAAATCACCCATGTGCCATCACCATAGTCCAGTGCACTTCCCCAAACCATTTTTGACCCCATTCGCCACTCCACCCCTGTAAAATGTCTCCAGTACATAGTTGTTTTAATAAAGTTTTAAACAAAGCATCCAAAGTTACCCATCCCATTGTGGGTAAATGCCCAGACAAAAAGGATTTCCCAAAGAAGGAATGCTGAGACCCAAAATTTGCGGCAATCTAAAGCAGCTTCTGTGGAGACCCAGAGAAAAGGGGCAATGTCTGGGATAGAAGGAGCAAAATCAAAGATGAAAGCTGCCATTGTGAACTTTCACACAGGTCTCTCGCCCACATCTATTTCAACCAGTCCAAGAACAAGAAACAAGAACAGCTTCTTCACATGTCTTTGTTCCATGTACTTCCTCTAGGTCTCCTCTGGCGCTCCATCCTGCTTCCTACCTTCTTCAGTCTCTTCTCCAGCTTTTTCCCCTCTTCAACCAGCTCCACCCTTCCTTAGGTGGAGCAGAGAACCTGGAACCTCTCCTTCCATGGGGATCACCCTGTTACACTTCTCTTTGGCTAAGAGCAGAAATATTTTTCCAGCATTACAAGGGGACAGAAGGAAATTTGGGCAAGGTCAGCATGTCCATCCTTGCAACACAAGCATCTGGAGGTTTTGGTTGATACCAGCCTCTTCCCTATCACCTGAGGGTAAGCAATTCAGATATTCTCATTAATGTATGAAAGTACCTGTGGGAATATAAGACAGCAGTCTGTTAAGCCTAGAGGGTAAATAAAGAAAATGGGAAAGCTTATCTTGTGGTGCAAATAGAGAGACAAGTCCTTCATTTCTGTTTCATTGCTTCCTTGGCAGCTGTGACCTTTCTTTTTTTTTTTTTTTAAATAATTATTTATTTATTTTTTAAAATAATTTTTTAAAGGTTTATTTATGCATGCAGAACTGGGGTAGAGGCCAGAGGTGCAGGGGTGGTGAGAGGCTTCACTAGAGACAGAGTGGGGAGCAGAACAGGCTGACTGACGAAGTACACTTCTGAGGGGAACAGAAAGTGGCTCAGGAGAGGTCTGCCACACCATGTGGGTCACTTCCGGGGCCGGGGATCAAACTCATGCTGAAATGGCTTTAGCTTCTTAGTACGGCATTTACCCCCTGCGCAACCAGGGAGGGCCCTAAAGACTTATTTATTTTTGCGTACAGAACTGGGGTACAGACCAGATGTACAGGAGCTGTGAGAAGACTCACCAGAAACAGACTGAGGAGCAGAATAGGCAGATGTACTGAAATACACTGCTGAGGGGAGTAGGGTCAAGAGAGGTCTGCCAGGCCATGCGGATCACCTTCCCCATAGGGGATCAAATTCATGCTGAAGCAGCTGTGGCTGGCCTTGCAGTGCTGTGCTTTAAACCACTGCATCACCATTGAGGGCCCATGATCTTTCACTTATATGGGAGAAAGAGGCTTTGCAATTTTCTGGAGACTTCCTTTTGAACTTGGCTGCCATGGGGTTTTTATTATTGAAGGATATTTTGGTGGTAGATCAGCAATAAGGTAACCAACACATAATAGTCCCAAATTTAATAGGACCAACTTTTTCCCTTCCTCACGATGATAACCTTTTCAAGTTTTCAGAAACACCTGGGTTGCCAGGAGAAGCCTGTCAGATACTGTGATCAGGAGCAAACCTATGCAAAATCATTAGGACCCAGTCCTAACCAAAGAGAAACAGAGGCTGATATAAAAAGTTAATGGGACATAATTTTTCTCTACCTCATCCTAATTTTATCCAAGAAATCAAATCTAATTTTAAACCATTTACCTATATTTGTGTAAAATCATTGGGCAGAATAACCAAGCAAAATTTAGTTGGTTTTGTTGAATTTTCCATAAATGTTCTGTGTAAACTCTCAATATCCAGTCTGTGTAGGCTTCAGAATCAAGGCCACGGTCTTACCAAACTTCCCCTCTGATGTCCTCTTCTCAAGGTCCCCAGAGCTTTTTCTCCAGGGTTTTTGTAGTTCCTGCCAATTGAGGCAAGCTTCTCCACCTTTTCTGGATGGTTCTGTGAAGTAGCAGATTCTTCTTGGCTCTGTTCTTCTTGGCTCAGCTGAAACTTTACTCCCAGAAGAACTTCAATCAGTCTTGTAACAAAACATGTTTCCAATTTTTTAATAGGTGGAGAAATAAAATTTCTGATTGAGATTATGCAAAAATAGACATATTGCCATGAGGAGTACAGAAATACAAATATTGCTTACAAGCTGATTTGTCTTTCTACATTTTATGATGAGAGAGGAAAGCAAATGTTCCAGTTTGCTCATTAAAAAGATTTGAAATGCCATTGCTGTAGATCATAGCACAGTTCAAAGACAAGCTTTCCAGAGATAAAAAAACAAAATATTAAAAACCAATATTTTAAAAAGTCATTAAAATTATACAAATCCATCGCTGTGTATTTTGTCCCATGTAGTCATGTAGTAAATTTTCACCTTCTGTTGATAATTTTCACAAATCCTATTTTTTTATAGGCTCAGTAATTTTTCTCATATCCACAATGAATCTATACTTGAAGGGTTTTGTCAGTTACTTTTCTGAGATTTTTTTTTTTTTTTTAGAAATATCACATATATTAGAACACTGCTATAATTTCACATATGTGCTGGAAATGTATGACTATTTTCTCAATGATAATGCTTCCTGTGAACTTTTTAATATGTCTAGATTGGACCATTGTGTTTCAGCCCTTTTTTTCTTGAGAACAACAATTTATTATTATATAATAATATTTCTTAAATAATGAAGTTATACATTAGAGCATGTCTGTCTTGATGAAGTGGATGGTAGAACCTATTTAGAGCAGGTAGATTTTTGTTTACCCTCTCCTTTTTCTGTAATATTTTTTTTTTTTTTTTTTTTTACAATGTTCCACAGGATTAGATTCTTTTCAGTTAACCTAGCCTGAGGGAACAAGAGCACCAGGGCTTTAGATTACATAAGCAGTCTTTAATTAGCTATTCAAAACTAGTAAAAACTGTTTAAGAGTCTGGATCCTCCCTGGTGCAGGGTTTAAATTCTCAGTGCTTCAAACTATCACCCACCACTGTGCCAAGAGTTTAATTCCTGGCCACAGAGATAATCCACATGGCCTAGTATGCCTCTCCTGGCTCACCCGCTGCTCCTCTCAGGAGTATATTTCAGTACATTTGCCTGCTCTGCTACCCACTCTCTGGTGAGTCCTCTGATCCCCCTCACCTCTGGCCTACACCCCAGTTCTTGTATGGGTAAATAAATAAAACAAGTACTTTTTAAAAAATAATACTTAAGTCCTTTTTGCAGATGGAAGATATACTAATTTGTTTTTACATAAGTACTCTCCTGAAATTCAAACAGCTTATTCTTACAAAGATTCACTTGACCACCTGAAATTTTATTCCTAAAATACCCCTCTCAGAAATTTAAACATATTTTTTCAGTATGTTTTCTCATTTCACTTCAAAAGATTACCAGTTTCATCTTGACACTAAATCCTTCCAAATCCCTTCAAAATTTCATTCCATATACACATATATATTTAACAAAGATATTGCTTTACTTGCATTCAAAGTCATTGCATCTTAATTTTTAATTTTTCAATTGTAAGATATTGTGACAGCTGCTGTACTGTTATTTTTTGCACTGGATAATTTACACATAGACACATACTTTATCTTTTAGGTGATATGACATTAAAATTACAGTGATTTTATAATAAGGAGCAAAGAGTAAACTTGAAGGCTCCGTACTTTTAGATAAAATGATTTTTTAAAAAAGATTTATTTATTTATGCATTCAAGAACTGGGGTATAGGACATAGGTGCAGGGAGTAAGAATTTATATAGGCAAGGAGTGGGGAGCAGACCAGGCAGATTGACTGAAATACACTCCTGAGGGGAGCAGCGGGAGGGGCAAGAGAGGTCTGCTGACCAAGGTCAGCAACCTGGCCAGGAATTGAACTCATGCAGCATAGTAGTGTGCTTTAACCTGCTGCACCACCAAGGAGGGCCAAGATAAAATGGTTTTTAATAGTTAACAAATTCTCAATAGCAAACTTAGTAAAACCTTACTTTTAGGAAGCAATTTGGGCCACCATTTAAAAAATGAATAATTGAGCAGATTCAGGATGGAGTTACCAACTATAGTTTTATTTTCTCCCAGGACTGGAATTCCAAATAATTACTGGGTTTTAAATGGAATAATTCTGGTGTGTTTTTGTTGCTCTCCCACCGAGAGGCAAGAGGCGGGAACGTGGGAGACTCAAAGCCGCAAGAAGGTGAAACAAAAATCTGGAGTCTGGAGTCTGTTTATTAGGATGAGCCATGAGTATATATAGGGTCTGACATGCCTTGTTCGTGGAGAAAAACAGGCAGTGTACCTGACGCCGGGGTGGGGTGCATGTTTGTACAGGGCCTGCTGGCTTCTTGTAGCTTCTGCTAAAACAAGGTGGTGGGATACAGCTGTTTGCAGGACAGAGTGCACTGTGCTCTGACAGTTTGTTTGCTTGTGTTCTCACCCATGCACAACATCAGCCAGGGCAGACAGGTACACTTGAGGTCTGTCGAGCTAGCCACATTGTGATTTTTAGTCTGGTGACTATCTAAACACTCATTAAGCAGATTAAGAAATGCAAGACAAATCAGGAGATCCAATACCAGATCTCCTCTAAGCATGCAAGAGACACAGTATGACAGAGTAATCTAATCCAGGTAGCTTTAAATGGCATCTTGAATTCCTTAGCTAGGACAAGGGGGGAGAAAAACGTCAGTATTTCTTGGAAAATAACTTTATCAAGAGAAGAGTAGGTATGAAAATCAAGCAACAGACTTTCCTTTGTTGACAGACCAATTATTCTGTCTGAATTCTAAGAGCTCCCTTTTTAATTTAAACAGCAAAAGCATTAACACTGGTATTATAACTTTAAGGCATGTATACTTCAAATTAAGCAATTAAACTTTGAACTAGTTCTTGTTTATCAAATGTTTTAGATCATGATTTCAAAATGTTGCATATATATTTTTTTCTATTAGAATTTATATAGGCACCATTTAAAATTAATTAAAAAATATAATATCGGGCCCTCCCTGGTGGCGCAGCGGGTTAAAGCACTGCACTAAGAAGCTTAAGCCACTTCCGCATGAGTTCAATCCCCGCCTGCCCAGGAGGAGATTCACATGGCGAGGCAGACCTCTCCTGACCCGCCCGCTGCTCCCCTCAGCAGTGTACTTCCTCGATCTGCCTGTTCTGCTCCCCACTCTGTCTGGTGAATCCTCTCACCCTCCGCATCTCTGGCCTGTACCCCAGTTCTGTACGAATAAATAAATAAATAATCTAATATATATATATATAGTATCCAGAGACAAAAGACACAAAGGCAAGCACACAAACACGGAAATCTTTTGCATTTAAATTTTTGGCCATGTTATTAACATTTAGAAATAGTTAATTTACCAAGAACATCGAAGACATGAAGAGTAATTTTTAAATAAATTTTAAGATACTTCTTTTTTACTAATTTCAGATTGAAAAAATATCTTAAATTCATATTTCTAAGAAGACTTTTAGGTTCTAAGGGAAGTGGGGCAGAAATTTCCTGTCAGTTTTTGAAGGCCACATTTTTCCTTAAATTTCTAGAAATGATTTTGCATGGGTCGACAGTGTCACCAGACAAACTTATACCCATTTGTATCATATATATATATGTATATATGTGTGTATATATATATATATATATATATATACATGCACACACACATACACATATTTAAAAGATTTATTTAGTTATATATACAAGAAATGTGGTACATGCCAGAGGTGCATAGGGTGAGAGGATTCACCAGAGACAGAGTGGGGAACAAAAAAGATAGATTAACTGAGGTGAGCAGTGGGCAGTCATGAAAGGTCTGCTGCACCATATGTAGATAACTCCCTGGCTAGGAATCAAACTTGTGCTGCAGTGGCTTCGGAGAGCTTCCTAGTGCTGTGCTTTAATACCTTGTGCCACCAGGGAGGGGTCCCATACCCATTTTTAAGATAAAGATAGCCCAATTCCTGAAATAACTTAAGTTTTCTAAGTTACGTTTCTTATACCTACTTATTTAAGTTCTCTTCTAAGATATTTTTATATCAAGCTGTTTCCAATATGAGGTGGAATCTAAAATTCAATTTGCTTTCCAAGTCTTTGTTTTTGTTTGACCTTACTTGAAACTAGGCCTATTTCTAAGAAAAACATTTAAAAAACAAAACAAAAAAAACAAAAAATACTTATTCATGATTGACCATAAGGACAGAAGAGATAGATTAAGATCTTATATTTTAGTTTGCCTGTTCTTAGACTCTTATCAGAAATCTGAGGTTAGGAACTTAGTTCACAGAAAACTGTATCTCCATTTTATAGTTTTCTCTTATCAAACTCATAATTTTAATAAGAAACTTAGATTATTAAAACATCTATCAATTTATCACAGACTCAAAAAGCATTTCAGATTTTTTTCCAGCCAATCAATAAGCATCCTTTATAGTTTATCAGAAAGTCCAAATTAATTCTGACAAACTTACCAATTCTGATTCCAGAAGGCTCAAATAAAGAGGGTGATCAGGAGAAGAGGGTAGCACATTTAGAAAAAGAAAAAGGACTCCTTAAAATGGAGAACAATCTCTTCAGTGCACTCCACATCTAATTTTATTTTATAGTGACTGGGTGATACTGAATTAGTTGTCCGACTAGACACAGAAAAAGTAGAAAATACCAGATTTCTAAATTATCCAAGACTTAATTTTAGAATGTTACTTGCATTTTTCACATGGACACACAGGTCAGACGCTTGAAGCACAGAATGAAGGAAAAGTAAGGTACAGTAAGCAGAAGCACTGGTCCAGGCCTGTTGCTGTCACAGGTTCAGCTTGACCCTTTAAGGGAATGTACCAGAAAAGCCAGGGTTGTCCTAGGGTGCCTAAAGCTAAAGCAGCCAAACTTATAATGGATTTCAGAAAAGGAAAGATAAAAGGGCCTTGTTTTGGGAAAGGGAGGAAAATACAGCCTGACTCTGGTGTTATTAATCAATCGGTCTGCTCCCTACTGTCAGTTGTAGCTGGGATTCCTATGGGGAAATGGGTGATAGGAGGTACTGTTTATATGTAGGTTTGTAAGTACAGGTTGACCACTCAGTGAAATGTTTTTCCCAAGGCACTTTCAGATGGAACAAATATGGAGGCTCCATCATGTTTAAACCATATCCCTGTCTTCCAAAATAAAACAAATGCTGAACACTACCAAGTATAAATAATAGCTGACCACTTAGTTACCATATACCATGTGCTTCCCAATTCTCACTCAACTGGGCCTAACACAGGAATGTCACCCTACATTGAGGGAGATTGACAAACACTCTCAAGTTGAGGGAGACTCAGACTGCCTCTCAGACCAAGGAGGCCTCAGACTCCCTCCCAAATATGTGAGGGTGAGGGCCTTGGTGTACATTCCAGGAGAATTTACACCCAATCCAAATACCATGGGACAGTGGTTTTCCAGTCTTCAAAAGTGAATCCACAGGACAAAGAAGAATTGTGCCTCTGCGTAGGGGGACATAGGGTATTGGGGGGGGGGGTTCCCCATGGGAAGCTCTGGCAGCTGCTGGGACTCTACCTTACCTTACCTGGGAAGGCAGCTCTCCTCAGCAGGAGGGGCAAGGTGCCACCTGGGATGCCCAGGCCCCCACTCTGACCCACAGACGGGTAAGCCCTGGTGTGCTGATGTAGCCAACTACTCCATGCATTGAGAGTCAGAGTCAGGGTGGGCAAAATAGGAGCAGTGAACAGCTTCTGGCTCAGCTCACCAATTTGACACTGATTCTCGTGTTGGCTTCCCTTAACCAATAGAAGGAAGCAGAGTTTGAGAAGAAGGGATGTAGTTTAATTTGTCAACAAATTCAGGAGGGCAGCTGCCTTGTATCTGAAAGACCACTGTCTTGTTCTTTGGCAGCGGGTGGGATCTTTATCCAGCGTTACAAGGGAGTAGAAGGGGAAGTGGGCAAGACCAGCAGAGACAAGTCCTTCATTGCTGTTTTAACTCTTCTTCTTTTTTTTTAAAATGAGATTTATTTATTTATGCATACAGAACTGGGATATAGGCCAGAGGTGCAGGGTTGTTGAGAGGATTCACCAGAGACAGAGTGGGGAGCAGAACAGGCAGATTGATGAAGTGCACTGCTGAGGGGTGCAGTGGGGAGACAGGAGAGGTATGCCACACCATGTGGGTCACTTCCCTGACCACGGATTGAAATTTGTGCTGAGGCAGCAGCTAGTTTTGTATTGCTGCACTCTAACCCACTAAGCTATCAGGGAAGGCTCTCATCTCTTCTTTATCCATTATTAATTGGCAGTTAAGTTTTTTGTTTTTTTTTTTCCCCAGTCTTGACAAGTGCAAACAATGCTGCAGTGAACATAGAGGTGCATATATTTTTAGATTAGTGTTTTCATATTCTTGGAACAAATACCCAGATTTACTACTATTGACCATATATTAATTCTACTTTAGTTTTTGACAATTCTCTATTTTGTTTTCTTTGGCAACTATACCAACTTACATCCCCACTGAAAGTGCACAAAGGGTTCCTTTTTCTCCACATTGTCACCAGGTATGAGGTCTATACCTTTTTCAGGTTTGAATCTTGGCTTACATCCCCCTTACACAATATTGGTCATGTTATAAGTAGAAGATGACATTTATAGAATTCAGGTCAAGGATTATTAAAAGATAAGGTTAGAAGGTAAGAGCATACACACATTCTGAGCTAGAGGCATAATGGCAAGAACAACATTTTGAAATTTAGAAGATATTAAATTTACCCTCGAAGAAAGTGGCTTACCTAGTTATGTAAACAGGAACAGGTGAACTTGTTTGAGCTTTCATTTCCTTATCTTTATAATGGGAGATAATAATAGACCATGTTACAACGATGTTGGGAGTATCATTGGGGTTAATATATGTACAATAGTTTGTACAGACCAGCTCATACCTAAGATTCTTGTTTTTGCTATCAACATTCCTCCTAGTTCAGTTAATTTTTTTTTTAATGATTTACTTATTTGCATACAGAACTGGGCTAGTGCAGGGGCAGTGAGAGGATTCACCAGTCAGAATGGGGAGCAGAATAGGCAGATCGGTGAAGTGAAGTACATTGCTGAGAGGTCTGCCTTGCCATGTGGGTCACCTCCGGGGTGGGGATCAAACTCATGCTGACATGGCTTTAGCTTCTTAGCGCTGTGCTTTAACCCCCTGCGCCACCCGGGAGGGCCCGGTCTAATTAATTTTTAATCTTGCTCCTACTTTCTAACTTCTGCTCTTCCTTGTAGACTTTTTCCCACTTGCCACCTGTTTACTGTTTCGTCAGGCTTGGGATCTCTAAAGTGCTCACTTCCAGAAATTGGGACAGTTACACTTGAATTAAATGCCTCTGGTCCCAGCATGCACTGGGAGGAATACCTATTACAATAATACAAGCATGCACTTCAATTTGCAGCAAAAAGGGGGAAGAAGAAACTTCGCATCAAAGTGAAGGGGCCTAGTGATGTATGGGACTTGAAAAGGAGGCCTCCATGTGGCCTTTTATCTGTATAGAGTGGGGGTGCCGCTTGTCAGAACTGAAGTCCCTGGTGACTCTTGCCAAAAACCTAGAGAGAGGACTCTGGGCATGGAGTCCATAAGCACTTTAACTTGTTTCAAATGCAATGTCTATATTTATACTTTTCAGAGATACATTGTCAGTGTCATCCCTTAGTTCTTATTTAGGAAAGAGCCTGTCAGCAAGTTTGTTTTTATATCTCCTTGTGCATCCTGTGTCTGTTTTTCAGTGCTTTCATTAACAAGTGGTTGATTTACTATTGGTAAGTTTTTCTGTTGCAATTATCCCCACTTTTTCACCAGTTAGGGTCATTTTAATACCAAAGCATGTAACATTTAGATCAGTTAGGACCACTACAACATCAATACATATGACAACTGCACATGTACCTCCTTGGGGCTCCTTCAATCTTGGGTTCTTGGCTTGGTCTGGTAGAGACCCAGCACTAGTTTGTTATTACTCTCCATGAACATAAAATTACTCACAGTCCATCTTTCCAGAGTCTCACCTCTGTTAGGGCAAGGGCCATACTTGTCATATTCATTGATGACCTGGGCATGAAAGCTGTTCAATGAGTATTGGGTACATGTCCAATCAGAGAATGTTCTTACATTCTCTTTGTTCTTTACTCTTTGAACATTACTCTTTGTTCCTATCAAAGTAGCACTTACATTGGTTATTTATAGATTTTTGTATGTGTACATGTAGACATACAAACAGGCAGATACATGCTTATTCATATTTGTAGGTGAGTTCATTAGGAAAAATTCTATCCTAGTAAAAGTGATTGTGGTTAAAATACCTACCCTAACTTCTGTCTTCACAAACACTTTGTGTATCCAGCCCTTAGAATCTATGTGCTACTCTTTCCACTGGCTGTCTTAACTCTTCAAGCATGGAGAGTCTTGGGTTCTTGATCTCAGAGTTGGCTGGCCCAACTCTGATGACCAGAAAGTGTCTCCATAATGTAGTCTGTATTACAGAATTATCTGTAAACTATGTCATAAAATATACTTGGGTGTGGTTGTAATAAAAGTTATTTTTATGTAGTTTTTGGTAAAGTGGTTCTATAGTTTGGACTAGATATTAAATGTAATATAACTTTTTTAGAGAAGTATGTTCCTAAGCCTTTTGAAATATCAAATTTAATGTCCATTTGTAAACTATATCCTCATGTATTCCACCTTTTTTGCTTCACATTTATTTGTGAAAAAACACACATGTATTGACAAAAAAAAAAAAAAGATAAAAAGAGGGTGTGAATTTCTGGTATAGCAGTCTCATCTCCAGAATATCCATCCAGAGCTGGTGAACACATATAATAGCCCTAGCAATGCCTGAGTCAGTTGCGGCATAAATAATAAATGTTACTAAGTATCTTAACATGTATTTTGGTTTCTCATAGGTTAATTTGAATTTCTTGACTAACCAAGATAATAATCTTGGAGGAAGGATAACGTATGAGGAAATATCCCAAAATAAATATAATCTGTATTTGAAGTAACCTTAGAAATAATAGCAGACAAGGAAAGGAAGAAGGGAGAGAAGAACAAATAAATTGGCACCAGAGACCTATGTGCAAACCTCATAATAAAGGAGTGAACCATACAAATGAATGCATAAACATTTGAATCTCACTGGACATCAAACTCAGAGATTTTGCTTATTTATCATGAAAGTCATTTTTTTTCTTTTTTTTTTTTCTTTTTAATCTTGAAAGCAAGCTAGACTGGCATGATGAAAAACCTGGTTTCTTTGACATTTAGGTTTACAGAATTATGCTATTATTTTTAAGGCCATTATTGATTAGAAAAGGCAAAATGATGGACTAATGCAATTTGTTCTACTTTGTCCTGTATTTGTCTGAAACCAGTTATGCTAGTTTTTTTTTTTCTAACTAAAGAGAATATGGCTATATTACACTTCAGCTTATCTTTATGTGTGAATATAATTAAATTGCTTTATAATTATGAGGTGATCTATAACTGAAATAATTAACTGTGCATTTTCATATTTTCTCATCCCTCTATTGACCCAAGAAATATTCAGTTTGTAATATAATCAAGAAAGTATTTGTTTGAGAATAAGAATTGTAATCCAAGTACATGAGCAAAATGAAATCCCAAGTTATATTAACTCTGGTTAGGGGCCAGGAGAGATTTATGAGATATGACAGAGAGAAGGCCTGAGGGTAGGTCAATTGTGGTGACTCTTGCTCATTTTCCTTTCTATGACTGGTGGGGAAAAGTTTACAGAGAGAATTTCTCATCATTTTACTTTCCCTATTAGCAGATAAGTGTCTATCAGTCTATGTAGCATCTATCTATCTATCTATCTATTTATCTTCTATCTGTGTTTCCATCCATTCTCACACACAAAACATTTTCCACACTCCTTGAATTTTCTGAGTATATTAAATTTATTAAGCTTTTATTATAATCTTAAAGAGCTGGCATTCTTTATTTTATCGTGCTTCTTTCTATTATGTTTTGAAAATATTACCCCCCCTTTTTTTTTTTTTATAAACAAATTAAGGTTTGTGTTAATACTAACTTAAGCATTTCAGTAACCAGAATCCAACTCTGTTCAATTTTTTTTAAGATTTATTTATTTATTTTTATTTGTGCATACAGAACTGGGGTACAGGCCAGAAATGCAGGGGCGATGAGTGGATTTACCAGAAGCAGAGTGAGGAACAGAACAGGCAGACTGATGAAGTACACTACTGAGGGGAGCAGGGGGCGGGTCAGGCGAGGTCTGATGTGCCATGTGGCCACCTCCAGGACAGATGGGGATCAACTCATGTGGAAGTGGCTTTAGCTTCTTAGTGCTGTGCTTTAACCCACTGCTTTAACTTGATATCTGTCATATTTTGGTGAAATTTCCAAATATTCAAACTTTCTAATTATTGTATTTGTAACAGTGAGTTGTGCTTAGTGATCTTTTATCATTATTTTTGTAACTGCTTTGGGTGCCACAAACTAATCATAGAAGTAATGAACTTAATTGAGAATTGTTCTGTGTACTCTGCTCAGCTGACCAGTTGATCTCCACTTCTCTCTCTCCTCTCATGCCTCACTTTCTTTGCGACACAATAATATTGAAATTAAGCCCATTTAATAAACATGCGACAACCTCTAAGTGTTCAAGTGAAAAGATTCATAAGTCTTTCAATTTAAGTCAAATCCTAGAAATGATTAAGCTTCATAAGCACGGAATGTAGAAAGTGCAGCTAGACCAATTAGAAAAGCTGAGAAACTAATAAAAGTTCTTGAAGGAAGTGAAAATTTTTACTCCACTGAACACATGAATGATAAACTGGGATAAAGTCTTATTACTGAGATACAGAAAGTCTTATGGTCTAGAGAGATTAAGTTATACACAACTTTCCCTCAAAATAAAATCTAAATCAGAACAAGACCCTAAAATTGCATGAAGTTTGAAAGCAGCAAAGAGACTACAGCAGAAAGTTCAAATCTAACCTACGTGGGATGACATGATTTAGTAAAGGTGCCTTCTCTATAACTTCTCAGCTGGAGATTATAGAGCAAGGGTTGATCTAAAATACTCAAAAATCTATCTACATGATATGGCTAAGATCACTGATGAAGGTAGATATAATAAATAACAAATATTCAATGTAATCAAAGTAGTTTTCTATTGGAGGAATATGTTATGTAAGATTCTTTTCCCCTTCATGGGGCAAAATGTATACACACACACACACACACACACATATTCATAATTCTTCACTTTGTACATTTTTCATCTCAATTGTAATCCCTATGGACTTCCCACCACCAGTTCACTGTGTGCCATCACCATAGTCCTGTGTGCTCTTCACACCCCAGTTTTGATTCTATTCTCCTCTCTTCCCCTGAAGAATGCCTCTGGCTTACAGTTGTTTGTTGACTTTCATTTTTTCTTTATTACAATTATCCTTTTTTCCTGATCCCTACACTCTTGCTATCAGTGAAACCATTTGGTATCTTTATTTTTCTTTCTGGCTGATTTCACTAAGTGTAATCCCTTCCAGCTCCATCCATGTTGCTGCAAAAGGCATGAGTTTATCTTCTTGATTACTGAGTAACATTCCATTGTGTATATGTACCACACCTGCATTTCAGTTGATTCCACATCTTCCTTATAAACAGAGCAGCAATAAACATGGGGTGCAAGTGTCCGTTTGGATCATTTTTGTGTCCTTTGGGTAGATACATAGGAATGGAACTGCTGGATCCTATGAAACCCTCCAAATAGCTTTCCATAGTGGTTGTACCAGTTGGCATTCCCACCACAGTATAGGAGAGTTCCATTTTCTCCACATTCTCACCAATATTTGCTGTTGCTAGTTTTTTTGTTTGTTTTTAATATGTGTCATTCTCACTAGTGTGAGATGGTATTTCATTGTAGTTTTGCTTTGCATTTCCCTTATAACAAGTGATGTTGTACATTTTTTTTTTTTTTCCATATACGTGTTGGCTCTGTGGATTTCCTGATTGGAGAAGTAGTTTTTAGCTCTTCTGCCCATTTTTTGATGGGGTTGTTCACTTTTTTTTGTTGTTGAGTTTCATCAGCTCTTTGTGTATCTTTGCAATCAGTCCTTTATCATTAATATTGTGTGAAAAAATTTTCTCCCAATCAGTGGAATGTCTCTTTCTTTTGTGTAATGTCTCTTTTGCTATAAAGAAATATATATTTTTAAAGATTGATTTATTTGCCTGGGTTACAGGCCAGAGGCTCAGGGGCAGCAAGAGGTATCGCCAGAGACAGAGTGGAGAGCAGAACAGGCACATCAACGAAGTACACTGCTGAGGGGAGCAGCGGGTGGGTCTGGAGAGGTCTGCCACGCCATGTGGTCACCTCCGGGGCAGGTGGGAATCTGTACTCATGTGGAAGTGGCTTTAGATTCTTAGTGCTGTGCTTTAACTCGCTGCGCCACCAGGGAGGGCCATATAAAGAAACATTTTATTTGATATAGTCCTAGCTCTTTATTCTTTCCTTTGCTGTCTTTACTTTGGGTGATGTATCTTTAATGTTACTGAGTTGTATGTCATGTAGTATTTCACCAATAGTTTCTTCTACATATCCATGTAGGATTTTTATAACTAAAGAGAAGTCAATACCTGACTTCAGTTTTTTAATGGTCAGGTTCACTCACTTGATAAGAACTAGCATTGCTTATGTTTATCTACCAATTTAAAAATTTTAGGATCTTTCAGAATAACTCTAAATCTACTGTACCCTCTCTGTGTTCTATAAATGGAACGAAAAAGCTGGGATGATGACATAGCCATCTAAACCATGGTTTGTTGAATATTGCATGTTCACTGTTGAAAAAGACAAGTCTTTCAAAATGATGGTGTTCGTTGACAGTACAACTAGTCTCCAAAGAGCTGGTGATGGAGATGTGCAAGGAAATGAATGTTATTTTCATTCTTGTTAACAATAATTGATCCAGTCTGCAGCCTGTGGATTTAGGAGTAATTATGACTTTCAAGACATAAAAATATGGTTTGTAAGGCTCTGTCATAGAAAAAGTGATCCCTCTCATAGATTTGGACAATGCTAATTCTAATTAAACTTTTTTAATGAATAGTTGCCTATATATCAGATACAAGTCAGAAGATTTGGAAATCAAAAGTTGGAATTTAGATAACTGCAAAATTATGCATTTAA
Source organism: Condylura cristata (assembly GCF_000260355.1). Classification (NCBI taxonomy): domain Eukaryota; kingdom Metazoa; phylum Chordata; class Mammalia; order Eulipotyphla; family Talpidae; genus Condylura; species Condylura cristata. Next base: position 61,011,556 of record NW_004567110.1, on the reverse strand, counting down.
TGTCACTTTATACACATGATATTATATATTTTCTGCTTAATAAGACAAAAGGCTATCATTTAATACAAGTAATATGAATCCTATATAGTTAAGATTTTTCTTATTTTATCTTATGTTTCTGTAAATACTGAATAGATAATCTGATTTGTCTTTTTATTATTGAGAAATCCATGATATATGTGAATTCAAAGCAAATTAAATGATATATGAGTATTAACTATAGTACTGAGATTAGCAATAACTTTTTATCTGCTAAAGTTCTACAGAATCCTTATCATGAAGGGAAAAGACTAAAATCTTTGTAGTCACAGAGGTCAACAGCAGTTATTTAGGCTACCAGGTTTAAGCTAGCACCTTTCCCTAATACTTTTTTTTTTTTTTAAGATTTATTTATTTGTGCATACAGAACTGGGGTACAGGCCAGAGGCTTAGGGGCTGCGAGAGGCTTCACCAGAGACAGAGGGGAGAAGAACAGGCAGATCGACAAAGTACACTGCTGAGGGGAGCAGCGGGCGGGCCAGGAGAGGTCTGCCACGCCATGTGGTCACCTCCGAGGCAGGCGGTAATCGAACTCATGGGGAAGTGGCTTTAGCTTCTTAGTGCAGTGCTTTAACCCACTGTGCCACTAGGGAGGGCCATTTCTGTAATACTTTTAAATGATTTATAGGAGATTAATGCAAAAGGGACCACTGTTACTATACTATATTTCTTTCACTCTTCTTTAGACCTGTTGAGAATGTTGCCCTTCTCGGGATTTAGAAATTTATATTTAGCTTTATTTAAGAGACTCTTTTGATAACAGTGAAAGCCTAGAAAGATTGAACTTTAGCACATATACAAATTCAATCTATTCCACTGAGGCACAATTCTCTCTTGTTTTATTCTATATCCACTTTTTTTTTTTTTTTGCATCCACCACTTTTAACAACTCTGCTTAATTTCTCATGGGGATATTTTAGTTTCTAAGTTATAGATATTTTTTTAAAAAAATGATACTGATAAAGAACAAACATTAAAAAACATCTCTTGTTTGATCTACTTTTTACTTTATCTAAATAATATATTGCTATTGGGTTGGAAGAAGATCAAACATAAATAATTTCCAATAAAATCAAGTAAGTTGAGAGGTAGAAGTTTCCCTAATACCTTAGATGAAAATGGAGAGTGTATGTTGCTAAAGTACTATATTTTTTCTTTTTTCAAAATTAAGAGATGGCATTTTGTAATAGGAAGAGATTGGCATGATAAACATATAATTTTAAAAAATATTCTGCCTAAATGATTTCATTAATAAAATGACAAACATCCCACAAAATGCCATTAAAATTTTTGGCTGAAGAAGTGTCATGGAAGGTAAGTGTTCTTTGTAACATTGTATTAGAAAACAATCTGTTCTTTTCTTAAAATAAATATTACAACTGTTGCCTCATCAATTCCCAATCTTTCTTTTCTTCTTTTTTTTTTTAAGATTTATTTATTTATTTATTCATACAGAGTTGGGGTACAGGCCAGAATTTCAGGGAGTGAATGTATTCACCAGAGTCAAAGTGGGGAGTAGAACAGACAGAATGACAGAGTGCATTGCTGAGGGGAGCAGCTGGAGGGTCAGGAGAGGTCTGCTGTGCCATGAGGTCACCTCCATGTGGGGGATGGAACTTGCACTGAAGGGGCTGCTGCTCCCTTGCAGTGCTGTGTCTTAATCCGTTGAGCCACCTGGGAGGGCCCTCCCAATCTTTCTTATTGAGTACTAATTAATCTGGATTTCCTTCTGGTGCCCAAGATATGATTCTTAAAGAAGTAAATTTCATACTCAGGAAGTAAAGATGAAAATTATAACACTACAAATTGATGATTGAAATATATATATATTGCTTATTTATTACATTTGAAGCAAATATATATTGTTATCATAGTAAAATAAAGTCTGATGTCATGGCTCTTACATAATGTTATTATGTTGTCAAAATTTTTTCTTTAGGTAGTTAATACTTATTTAGTGATGAAAAATGAAACATTTTGCCTTAGGTTTTAAAATGGAGAGATTACATGTACTGAACATATTTCATATTAATCAAATTGTTTAGTAGAAGGAATATTTTTCATAGTTTATCATCAAAAGTGGTCACAAATTTACTTATTTTTCGCTTTATTTTTCTTTTCTTTAAGAGGGTGATACTGGTTTTCAACACTGGTATTTGAGTTATACCTATAAGAACTTACACATACTGATACTTGAGTCACCATTGTAACCCACATACACTGTTCAGACATACAATTCTCCACCATAGTCCATTGTGCTTCCTTCCCTCTTTACTATCATCCCATTCAGAGGGGAAAGGACCCTTCTGGATGCTTCTGTTCGTCAACTTTCAAGGGTCAGTTTTGTTTTTTTTCCCGATATTTATTTATTTATTTATGCATACAGAACTGGGGTACAGGCCAGAGGTGCAGGGATGGTAAGAGGATTCACCACAGACAGAGTGGGGAGCAGAACAGGCTGAGTAACAAAGTATACTGCAGAGGAGAGCAGTGGGCGGGTCAGGAGAGGACTGCCACACCACGTGGGTCACCTCTGGGGTGGGAATCAAACTCATGCTGAAGTGGCTTTAGCTTCTTAGTGCTGTGGTTTAACCCACTGCGCCACCAGAGAGGGCCACTCAAGGGTCAGTGTTAACCTCATCCTTAAGTATATATTTTTTTAATTCTGTATTCCACACATAATGATGTCATCCAGTATTTATAATTTTCTTTCTGACTTCTTTCACTTAACATTTTTCCTTATAGTTCATCTATTTTGTTACAAAAGGCATGAGTTTAACATTTTTACCACTGAGTAATCCATTGTGTATATATATATATATATATATATATATGTACCACATTGTCTTAATCCAGTCATATATTTATGGACACTATTCTCCCCCCATTATTTATTATAAATAGTACTGCAGGAATGTGGGAGAACAAGTTTATTTTCAAATAAGCTTTTTTTAATTTTGGTGGATAGATGTCTAGGAGTGGAATTATTAGATCATATAACTGATCCATTTTTAATCATTTGATACACCTTCATATCACTTTCCTAATGGGCTGGATCAATCTGCATTGAATTCCTACCAACAGTATAATAGGATCCCCTTTTATCTACATACTAGATAACACTTATTATTTTCTACTTTTTAAAAAGGATTTATTTTATTTATGCATCCAAGGACTTAGGTATAGGTCAGAGGTATGTATGTGTTTGAGACAGGAGGTGAGAGGATTCACCAGAGACTAAGTAGGGAGCAGAATAGGCAGTTCCATTAAGATACACTGCTAAGGTGAGACAGGAGCAGTCTGCTGTACCATGTGGGTCACCTCACTGGCCAGAGTTCAAACTAGTGCTGCAGTGATTGCCTGTAGCTTCAATGTGTTGGAGACTTAACCCTTTGAACCATTATGGAGCCCAGCTTTCTGCTCTTTTCAATAAAGTCTGGGTTGTTTTCTTTTTATTGAGTTTCTTGAGTTAGTTGTATATTTTTCATATTAGTCCTTTGTTATATATATGTTGCATTTTTATATCTCTTTTTACCCCATTTAAGACAGTTCTTATTTATACAATTAAATGATTATATATATGCACATCTGTACATACATATATATATATATAAGTACATACAAACATACTCATAATAATTTAAAACAATGATAAAAGGAAATATATTCAGTAAGCTACAAATTATATAATAGATATCCTAGGAGATGAAAATTACATGCTTAGTAAGTGGCAAGTATAAAAGGAAATTGAAGAACAAATCTACATTATTTCATTTTTAACTGTTTTAAGTGTATTTATGTGTTTGTATATGCATATGTGCATGTATAATTTGAATATATGCATATATTTATCATTTTAATAGAATAAATATGAATTGTCTTAAATGGAATAAATTAAATGCAAAATTTTCCATAGCCCACATGATAGTGAATATAATTTTCAAGATCATCTTTTTTTACAAAGAAACACAAAAAAGCTGTGTACTGAATTATGATAACCCAATGAAATAATATTATCTCCACATTGAAAGAATTATTTAAACTTATCTAATAATATAACCCCTCAATTTTTCAATAATACTTTTTTATTTCCTTTTAACCTAGAATATGGTATAATGAGAGGAAAGATGAGAGCATTTATAATGAAAAATTCAGGAGCACAATTTATTGAATGGATTAAAGGAAACATAGGACATTAAAATTATAAGGTCACTTTTTTATTTTATTTAAATTTTCTCAGAAATTAAGCAGCAGTAAAGAATGATTAATTTCCTCAAAATCTCAAAATAGGTCTTTTAATTAATAGAATGTGTGTTAGAATGCAAGTGCTAGAATAAACATAGTAATTGCCTGGCCATTTAAGTATAATAATAAAATGATTTGAACTTGATTATTGTTCTAAATTTTGAGAGTCTGGTGACTGGATAGATTAATAGAAAGGGAGGTATTAATGAAATGAAAAAATAATAAAATAAAAAGAAGTTTCCACTAGATTAGTGTGAAACTAAACCCCACCAGGGAGGGAGCCAGAACAGCCAGAGACCTCAGGATTATCTGTGGGACCCCATAGCCCCAACCAACATTAACAGAGGTCTTTTGAATACTGAAAGATGCTGCCAGTGCCTATCCAGACCAGTGACCTCCAGATTCATGTTGGGAAGGGTCCAGAGCAGCCAGAGACCTTGAGAAACCCAGCCGGATCTGACCAGGGCAGTAGAAGCCTTGCAACCTCTCACTGGAAGAAGCTATCACTTGCCTAGATTGGCAGAAGACTCCAAGCTTTCTATAGGATCCTGGCAGTACCCACTCAGACCTACAATGCCTTGTGACTTCCCATGAGATACTCACAAGCAGCCACACAGACTTGTGAGACCATGTACCCATATCAGAGTGTGAGCTAGGATGTCCTCAGGACCTACCTCCCAGTGAGACCCTGTTAGCAGTTTGCCCAGATAAATGAAAACTTGATCAGGGAGAGGAGGATGAGCCATGCGTGAAGGAAAAGCTACAGAAACAGTTGGATTTCAAACCTATTAATAGGTAGAAAGAAAAACCCACCAAATGGGAACATGTGTCCACAATCAAATAACACAATACAGAGAGAGAACAATTCCCTATACCCCAAGTCACATATAGAAGCTATGTTCTCCCTCTAAGATACACAATTTAGAATTGCAATAATGAAATTGAAATAAGTGGAAGAAATTTCAGAAAAACAAATGAATGTTCTTAAAAATGAAATGACAGAAAATGAAGCTCTAAATAAGATAAAAATGTAGTTTAAGCATTTCAAAAGAGAAAATAGATAAAAATCTCAGAAGTAAGTCAAGGAAGTAGACACAATGGAGCAATGAGTCAGTGTAATTGCAGATGAAGATGCACAAAGAACCTTGGTAGATAAGGAAAGAGAAATGAAATTTCAAAAAATGAAGAAATATATTGAGAACTGACTCCACTAGAGAAGGTGAAATAAATGGGTAATGGTAACATCAAAGGGTAAAGAGAAAAATGAACAGAAAACAAGTTTAAAGAACTAATGGAGAAAACTTTTGTGAACCTAGAGAAGATCATAAGGTATAAACAGTGGAAGCTAAAGTAAAGAATGGCATACCTAAGTAAAAGATACTGTGAGCAAGACATAATAATTTCCTACTGAGAGGGAGACTTATTTACACATCATATATCTGACAAAGGACTGATATTAAAGGTATACAAATAACTCATAAAATGCTACTAATAAAAAATAACCCAATTAAAAAGTGAAAAAAAAAAAAAAACTAAACAGACACCTCTCCAAAGACATTAAAATTTCCAGCAGGTTGGGCCCTCCCTGGTGGCGCAGCGGGTTAAAGCACAGCATTGAGAATCTAAAGCCATTTCTACATGAGTTCGATTCCCGCCTGCCCCGGAGGTGACCACATGGTGTGACAGACCTCTCCTGACGTGCTTGCTGCTCCCCTCAGCAGTGTACTTTGTAGATCTGCCTATTCTGGTGAATCCTCTCACCGCCCCTGAGCCTCTGGCCTGTACCCTAGTTCTGTATGCACAAATAAATAAATCTTTAAAAAAAAAAAAAATTTCCAGCAGGCACATAAAAAAAATGTTCATGATTACTATTATATTATTAGAGGAATGCAAAAAATAAGAGCACAATGAGTTATCTTCTCTTACTTGTGAGGATGGACCATATTGAAGAGACCAGAAACAATAAGTGTTGGTGAGAATGTGGAGAGAAGGCAACGTGGGGAGAATGCAAACTGGTCAGCCCTTACAGAAAGTATGAAGGTGCTGCAAAATATGAAAAAAAAAAAAAAAAGTTTTGTTATTCAATCCAGTAATTCCATTCTTAGGAATCACTCTTAACATTTCAAAAACATTAGTTCACAAGAAAACTTGCAAATGTTTATTACAACTGTACTTACTATAGCCAAATTCTGGGACCAACCTAAGTGCCCCAGAGCAGATGAGTAGATCAAGAAGTTGTGGTAAAGGGCCTCCCTGGTGTGCAGGGGTTAATGTCTCAGCACTATTAAGCTATCTCCAGCCATTGCTACATGACTTAGGACCCAGGCCAAGTTGCCAACCCACCTGGTGCAGTAGACCTCTCCTGTCTCTCTCATTGCTCCTCTCAGCAGTGTATTTCAGTCAGTCCACCTGTAAAGAGAGAGGACATGGTATATATACACAGTGATCAAAAAAAGATAAACTCAAGGCATTTGTGGCAACATAGATGAAAGATAATGCAAAATAAATTAGAAGGGTAAAGATAAATACTGTCACTAATACGTGGAATATAAAATAACTAAACTTACAGTCAAATTAATATAAGCTGAGAAACTAACCTTTGATAGCTGATAAAGAATAAACACCTAGGGGAGAGTAGTAGGAAAGGAGAAAGAACAAAGACAAAGGAAGCATTTTGTGCTATAGTTGTGGAATATGGGTGGTGGGCACACAATGGTGGTAATACCTAATGGGGCTATCCCAAATATTACCTTAGTTAAAAATAAATAAAATTATTTAAAAAAAGAAAAATTAAAGTAATTGTTTGAGGAGATTTAAGAATTCCAGAGTGGAGGGATTTCAAAACCTATTGAATCACTTGAGTATAATTTGAACAAGACCACCCCTACTCTGTGAAATAGGAAATTAAAAAGAAAGTATGGGCAAGGCAATCTGTATAGTTTTTTGGATAGGCCCTACCACATGAGGCTGTTTTAAGGGCAATTAGAATTGCCTGTCCTGCTCCCCACTCTGTCTCTGGTGAATTCTCTCACCCCTGCACCTCTAACCTGTACCCCAGTTCTGTACGCATGCATAAATAAATCTTTACAATCATTTTTGAGAAAAATTCAGGTAGATAGAGAGTTGTATGTTTGAGAAGACTGGAAACTTTGGAAAATATAAGGAAGACTGGAGGAAATATTAACAGAAGTATTGGTGGACCAGTCAATAGCCTCTTTGTGTTTGTACATCTTGAAACAATGTGAAATCAATGTTTGCAAATGTGTGATTTCCTTGACTAGCATTCAGAAGTTCAGGGATTTTGTAAAGCTGGCTATGCATTTATTCAGCCGAGATCCCTCTGTGTCATATGCAAACTAGTCATTATAAAAAAATGCCTCAGCAAAATGTGTTTAAGGCATTGGCAAAAGAGATATTAGCAAGTGTACGCAATGAAGATTGGTTAATCAAGTCTAGATACTCTCTGCAGTTTATGATTTCTTAGTAGTTAGATATCACTCAACATTTTTTTGAAGTACATTTCCATTTGTTCTCTTAATGAGTACCATTTATTTCCGTTCTTGTATAATTACCCCAACACTTTAATGTTATTTCTTTTTTAAGGCTGAATGTTCATTCTTTAAACATAAGTGATTTCTCATTTTTACTTAATCTACAAATTGACACTGGTAATTAGGGAGTAAATCTATAGGGATAAAGTTTCAACTCTATTTTTTTTT
>NW_004567110.1:60989377-61002498 GCF_000260355.1 Condylura cristata | reverse complement strand
TCTCCGACCAGATTTGAAGGTGGAAACCAATACTATATGCATTTTAGTTTGCCAGTAATGTTACAGTAATATAATTTCATGCAATTATTTTATTCAATGCATAAGTAATGCTTGTAAGATACAAAAAATAAGTTTTTTTTTCTAAATGACAGTCTTTTGTGAATTATGCATTTAGTTTACCTTTTGAGACTATATTTCACTGGGTTTACTTCACAGGGAACCTTTGTGAATCTTTGAAGCTTTTCTCTATATAAACTAATATTATGGAATAAGAACATACATGCTTTTATTTCAACTACAGTCTTATACAACTGCAACTCAACACAGCTCTTCTAAGCTACTCTCCTTGTCAGTCTCGGGAATTGTGGACCTGGGGCAGGGAAAGAACCGAATCACAGACACTTGAGCGAAGGGACTGAGCTCAGGGCTTCAGTGTCAATCCTTATTTTCCAGAATCTTTACACCATCTTCTCAGCATTACACAATACAGAAAGCATTCTAAACATGACATAAATTTCACATTTCACTATAGAACTTATTTTGAACTCTTACTAACCATCTGTAAAAACTATACATGACATTAAATCATGCAGGCAGTGCTTGTGATTAAAGTGAAGCTATACATGACCAAATTAAGGCATTCATTGTGGAAATAAGGATCAAAGTTATACCCTGTAAGGGTTTTCGAGGAACATTAACCACCCCTGCCCACACCAGGAAGGACAGGTTCTCTAGGGAGAACCAAGAGTTTGCTTAAGGTTCATCCAGGGAGGTCGGGCCCCATGGTCACTTGACCTAGGGCCTGTTTTCAGATTCTGTTTACATGAGTGTGCTCAGCTCTGTGGTCACCGTGACCTCTCCACAGGTGTACCTGTGACTCCTTTTCTTTTTATAGTTAAAAAGAGGGTGAAGATGTTTTGTTTTTGTTCCTGAAATTTTTATCATATTTTGAGACAGCTGTAGCCTATAGTGAAACAGAAAACACAGATAAGCAAAAGAAAAGCCGCACTTACCAAACTATGAGTGACACTTTGTATAAAAGCTTTGGGGCTAAGCCTTGGAGGGCATCAGAAAGGCCTTCAGCCAATCTTCCATAAGAAACACTGGGGAGGTGGTGTGGAAAAGTCTCAAAAATCTATGAACCTTTTCTTTATATAAACTAATATTGAGGAATAAAACCTTACATATTTTATTTCAATTACAGCCTCAGATATACAACTCAATATAGCTCTTGCAAGCTACTCTTCTTACATCAAAGTGATCTTATTAAAATAAAGGATGATCAGTGTCTCTCAGTGATTTTATGCTTCACTCTTATAAAAGTCAAAATTCTCCTAATGGCTGTTGATGGGTGTGATTATTCAAACTGAATGCAGCTGCTGGCCCATCCTTCACTCTTTTTCTTTAGAGCCACAGGGGTTCCTTTACGGAGGGCTTTGTACCTGCTATTCCATCAGTTCAGAACACTTTCAACATGTATTTTCCATATTTTGATACTTTTGTGCTTTCCTTCCTTAATATCTAGATCCTACCTCCTTTAAAACCATGCAATTTCTGCTGTATTCCATGAAATGAACTTGACCTTACCTCATGTCACTTTTACCCATTCCCATTTACTTCCTTAGTTTTTTCCATAGTATTTGAGATCAACTGGCACAATAAATACCCTAAATAATTGTTTAATTCCCTACTGAAATGGAGACTCAAAAAAAGGAGGAAGATTTTTGATTTTTTTATTTTGAAACCCGGATCAGTTTCTGTATTAATAAATGATGTTCAATTTATCAGTTAATTGTAGTTGGTATTTCATTTAATCTCTTACTAGAAGACAAGTCAGACCTCATTGTGATGTGGCAAGAGAATTTCTTTTCACTCATCTAATATTATTTTCATTTAATGATTTCAAGTTAACTCACTCTACCCAACCAGTCCAAATGTTATCTTCATATTTTCAGTTCCATGATCTGTTTCTTGCTTCTTGCTATTTGTGTTGAAAAGATCGATTACTTATGCATAGGCCTCTAATATCCACAGCAGAATTTTTAGTCTTTTTTCCTTTTAATTATTTATTTTTTTAAAGATTTATTTATTCATACAGAACTGGGGTACAGGCCAGAGGCTCAGGGGCAGTGAGAGGCTTCACCAGAGACAGAGTGGGGAGCAGAACAGGCAGATCGACGAAGTACACTGCTGAGGGGAGCAGTGGGCGAGTCAGGAGAGGTCTGCCGCGTCATGTGGTCACCTCCGGGGCAGGCGGGAATCGAACTCATGCAGAAGTGGCTTCAGCTTCTTAGTGCTGTGCTTTAACCCGCTGCGCCACCAGGGAGGGCCTCTTTTTTCCTTTTAATTTTTTTAAGATTTATTTATTTATCAATGCATACAGAACTGGAATACAGGCCAGAGGAGCAGGAGCAGTGAGCAGATTCACCAGGGCAGAGTGGGGAGCAGAACAGGCAGATAAACTAAGTACACTGCTGAGGAGAGCAGTAGGCATGTCAGGAGAGGTCTGCCACGCTACATGGGTCACCTCTGGGGCTGGGGATTGAACTTGCACTGAGGTGGCTGCAGCCAACATGCAGTGTTGCACCTTAACCCACTGTGCCACCAGGGAGGGCCCTTTAGTCTTTTTTCTTACCACCATTATTCTTAGTTCATATTTTGAGTTCATTATTATGAACTCAAAATTCTAAAAAATGTATTAAATTCCATTGTTCCACATTTTTCAATCATAGGAATGCTGAAAGAATCTGTTCACACTAAAAATGCCTGGTTGTCCTTGTTATCCTAAAATACTTTTGCTCTTTTTGTGTGCTTTGCTCTGCATGTCTTTAGCCACAGCTATGATGTGACAATGTGAGGACTTCATAGAGGCCTTCTGTTTTTGTGATACGAAAGAAATTTCAGTATTGGATCTGAACTGAGAAAAGCTGAATCACAATACAAATATTAGAAATGCTATGCTAATTCTTTCTCAGAAATATCAAATGTCAGATATTCTCCTTGGCTCAAATAATCCATGTTTTTACTCTTTCCTGGGCTTTAGACCTTATCAATTTACTCAGAAAACCATTTTCTGCTAGTTATTTAATGCACTTCATTCATTTATTTTTAGTCTACTATAGATGTGTATAAGGGGGTGAACTTTTATATCAGACAAATTAGTTTATTTGAGTAGATTGGCAACTCATATCTGAACTTTTGGCACTTTGAAAGCATTGGAGTATATTTGCCAAGTGATATGACTGTCACAGTTTTATCTTTTTTCCTTTCTGCTCTCTTCTACTATAAAATTATTTTGCCTTCCATTTTCTTTCAAGCTATTGTACCTAAATGAGTTGATTCCTATGTTTTAACCCATTAGAATTAAGTCATGGGCAACTCTCCAGGCTTTGTGGGTTTCAAGTTCTCTCTGTACACATAAAACAGGCCTCTTAGTACATGACCAAAACAGAACATAAAAATGAGCTATGCATAAAACTAGTTTTAGTTTCTCCTTCTGTATTTAAAATTCTGTGAATTGATTACTCATTGTTAAAGTGCACTGACAACTTTGCTCTCAATGTCAGACAATTGCACTCTTCTACGCTGTGCCAAATCCCATGATGCATTCAAGGTTAAGCAGCTACTTTGCAGCAAAATGCATGGCTTTTAGAATAATTTCACAAGCATCAACTTATCTGACTTATACAACCCAGGTGAAGAAGACAGAAAACTGAATTCCTTTTTGTCAGTAAAAAAAAAGTAAGTTCAAAGAAATTAAATTGTTGCCTAGGTGACACTAGCACTAAAGTAACAGAACCAGGCAGAGAACAGAGGTTTGGAAACTCCAAGAGCAATTCTATGTTCAGCTGGCACCTCAATTTTGATGATGTTTGTACTGTGTTTGTCACTTTCAACACTAGACATTTTAATATATTTGAAAGTTCTGTTAGTGAATAATATATATGGAAACTAGGAGAAACATAGGTGTAAATTAAAATGACGAAATTAATCATTTTGAAAAGTAATATATCACAAAAAGGATATTAAAAAAAAAAAAAAAAGCCTTTTTGCACCCTCCCTGGTGGCTGAGCAGGGTTAAGGCACAGCACTAAGAAGCTAAAGCCACTTCAGCATGAGTTCGATCCCTGCACCAGACCTCTCCTGGCCCGCCCACTGCTCCCCCCAGCGGTGTACTTTGTAGGTCTGCCTGTTCAGCTCCCCACTCTGTCTCTGGTGAATCTTTGACCTTCCCTGCACCTCTGGCCTGTACCCCAGTCCTGTATGAAAAAATACATATATCTTAAATAAAAGGCTTTTCTTTAGATATTTTCTCCACCGATTAACTAAGGGACATAATGTCATTACTATTTAGCCTTGAAGATACTCTGCTACATTTCATGCTTTCTCTGTATTGTATGTCCTAGCACATTGCAATCTTCTGGGGGATATGATTATATTTCTCATTTGCATATATTAGTATTGGTTTATAATGTATGTTTATTATGATAATTAATAATTGATGGTAAAATATATTTTTATTTTAAATGTCTCTTATAACATGCACATCTATAGACATTGTTTATTTGTAGTATGATTTATTGGGAGGATATGTAGACTGAGGGGCAATGAGGTAGAGTAAAAATGTTCAGAAATTTTAGTTAAATTGAAAATGACACACATAAGTTAAATCTTAAAGATGGAAATGGGAATAACTTGAAAATGTTGTATTCCATTTTAATGTGAAGTAACTATTTTCAATAAACACCATGCAAATTTTATAATATGAAACCATTTGATTTGATCACTAAAAATCATGGACATAAGTTTATTATCTTAATATGATTTCTTTTTGTTTTGGAAAGAAATGTAAGATGATCGGAAGAATTGGCAAGTTCCTCTGTTTTGTACACCTGGATCTGATTTCAGTTCCTTAAGTAGTATAGAAGATTACATACAAAGGACCTCTTTGGTGGCTTAGGGGTTAAGTCTCAGCACTATCACCAATGAGGCTGGAGTTTGATCCCCAGACAGGGATCTGACCCACATGGCGCAGCACACCTCTCCAGTGTCCCTGGAAGCTCCCCTCAACAGTAAATTTGAATCTGCCTGTTTTGCTACCCAGTTTGTCTCTGGTGAATGCTTTCATCTTGCATATCTTTGGCCTACACCCCAATTCTTATACACAATGCATAGATACATAAATATTAAAAAAATATTACATATAATACTGTCTTCAAGTTTAGTCTATTTTAGCATTGTTTATATAATAAAGTTACGGTATGAACAAAGTACTCCTTTACTACGTATATGCCCAAGAGATCTGAAAACAAATATTGACACAAAAGCTTGTATAAATAAACAAAACCAAACTAAAAAATAAACAAAATGATGTCCAGTCCATGAACTAGTGGTTAAACCATTGTGGTATACTCACAAAATGAAACATTATTCAACCACAAAAAAAAGAAGTAGCATATATATATATATATATATATATATATATATATATAATATATATATATATACGCTAGATGCAGACTTGAATAAAACTTTGATAATAATTTTTTATGCAAAAAAGATATTAAAAGGCCACATATTGTGTGATTCTATTCGCATTACCTGCCACAGATAGACTAATCTATTAACATAGAATGCAGATCAGGGGCTGTGGGAGAATGACTGCTTAGCAAGCATGAGATTTTCTTTTGTAGTAATGAATGCTTTCTGAAATTAGATTGTGTAGATGAATGTATAAGTCTATGTATATACTAAGAAACATGAGTTGTGCAATTTAGTAGCATGTTATTTATATAATTATTACATTCAAGATGGCATTTTATATTTATTTGAAACAAAGGACAAGGGCCTACCCTGGTGGCACTGCACTATGAAGCTATCTATAGTCACCTCAGCAGTTCTATCCCCAGCCAGGGAGCTGACTCACACGGCACAGAAGACCTCTTCTGTCTCTCCCACTGCTCCCCTCAGCAGTATATTTCTTTCTGTCAGTCTGCCTGTTCTGCTCCCCACTCTATATCTAGTGAATCTTCTGTCTCCTTGCACCTCTGGCCTGCACCCCAGTTCTGGTATGCATAAATAAATAAATCTTTATAAACACCAAATAAAACATAGGACAAGGAATCATTTCTTCTTATAACTTAAAATATAAATGTTGACTACTGCATATTAAATATTAATGGTTTTCTCTCATACAATGCAGCTGTCTTATGTGAAAACCAAATGCTTAAGAAAATCTTCATAGAATCTTACAACAATGGCTATTTTTCATTAAATACAAAAAAATCAGTAAACTCCATTTTATTGAATTAAAAATATAAATTTATGTTTAAGAATAAAGTAGCATTTTAAAATTTTTATTCAGTTATATTATGGACTTAGCTTTCCTTTAAATATGATATTACTGTGTGAAACTTACTTTTTCCTGTTGAAAGAAAATTCTATTCAGTAGATGTTCTTATTGATGGAGTTACTTGATATTCTGCTTTTTCTTTTTTTTTAATTCCTTCTTGCAAGAGGAGCTAGCCTAACATGTATTAGAACATTGTGTTAATGGCTCCGGGGGGGGGGGGGCATGAAAATGATCTGGTCATTTTCTTGCTGGAAAACATCCAAATGAAAATTGCTTGCTCACTTGGCATTATCAGTGAAAATTAAGTCATGCTTCCAGGTGTTGCCATCCTGTTCCCCAGAATTTGGTCCTGATCCAAAGCAATCCCTGGGAGGTGATGTTCCCTGTGCTACACCTAAAGCCATTGCTCCAGTTAAAAATATTTAACTTTTAAAAGTCTTTAACTGTCAAGGATCCAAAACTATGAGAAATGTCATTCTTTGTTTTTCAAAATTTGCAAAAAAGTTACATGTTATGGTGGAGCCACTCATATTGGGATCATAAGCATTACTAGGGACATTATTTGGTGTTATTTAATCAGAATTTCAGGACTTTTATTAGAATAATATGTATCTACCATCAATGATTTTTGTAGGGATTCAATTTGATAATGTATACAAAACTAACATAACAATTTAGGAATTTATCATAGTGATTGTGTAATCACTTAAATTATATATTCTCTTCTGTCCCATGCATTTTATCTACTTCTAGGCCTACTAAATTCATATAAATTTATATTACTTGGATATGTTTATTGTGGAATTCCTAGCAAACTTGGGAAATATTGTTACTTTAAATAATTTTAGCAAAGGCTGGTTTCCCCCCACATTTCAGCAAGGGAAAGAACAATGGCAAGTCATGGATATTGGGAATTAAAAAGTTTTTGTCAGTATTTACAGGATTTACACTTGGAACTCTGCCACTTTCACTTCCCACCCTCTTAGTCACTCAGTACCACCCTCTTAGTAACTCTTTCATATCTCCCTGCATAACCAATTTACTTTTAGTAATAACTCCATCTTGTCTATGGAAAATGGCAAGTTGCTAAATTCTAAAATTCTATCAACTGCCAATATTTACTACTGCGGTGATTGGTATGCTATTTGATGTTGTTCTATATTTCCTATGTAGTTATGTTGAACCTATAGTAAAACATATAAACAGACTTCCTTAGTCTCCTTAAATAACTTCCAGAAGAAATTCTTCCTACCCTAGAAAGTAGATTAAGAAGTATGTAGTCCTACAGAGAAACAGCATTGGAATTAAACTGATAATACATGGTGTAAAATGAAAGAGATGAATGAAATTTAAGTCCTTATAACTTGAATTATGAACGAAACGTCCTTCACTACTGACTACATTATTTGAACTAAAAGTCCTCCTTTTTGTATGAGCCAGATTGAATTATATTTCATTTGAGTTTTTTTTTGCAACAGAAAATACATTGAAATGTCAGATTCAGCCATATAAGTTATTAGTCTTGTTTTCTAATGCTTAGAAAAATGTAATCTAGAATATTTATTTATATTGTTTATTATAATAATTAAAATGAAAGAGAATATTTTATATTTGAAACTAAGGAACAAAGAAATATGAAGTTTGGGACATTTAAGGAAAAACAAAGTCTTATTTATTTGATAAAATTAAGTGAGTAATTGAAGATGGTAAAAATTGACATTTTTTATTAAAATATTTAATATGTTGACATAGCATTATACATTAGCTTTAATTAAATGCATGTAGTCATAAATAAATGTAAATATTTCCTATTATTTTTCTTACCTTGTTTAGAAAGTATAATAATGGGGCCTTCTGGTGGTCTAGGGGCTGTTTCTGTACTATTACCTCTTAAGACCTGAGTTTTATCCCTGGCCAAGGAACTAAGCCATAAATGGTACAGCAGATCTCTCCTGTCTCTCCTGCTGGTTCCATTAACAGTGTATTTTTGTGGGTCTGGCTGTTCTGTTCCCAAATCTGTCTTTGGTGAATCATCTCATCCCACCACACTTCCTGCCTTTACCTCTCTTTTTGTATGCAAAGATAAATAAAATTTATATAAAGTACAGTAATGATTTTTTAATATATTCTACCAATATTGCTGCAGAAAATGAAAGTGATTAACCATTTGATTATATATTAATACAATGCAAATTGATTTTTATCCAAAATTAGTTCAAAATATGCCAAGGGTTTTAAATATAGTATTACATATATTAACCTAATTCATTATTTTTGAAGTAGGATAAAAATGTTGATTTATTAGCTATTGCAAATAGTGTTGTGATGTTCATAGGCATGAAACTATCCTTTTCAATTAATGTTCATTGAGTACATTCTTAGAGTTGAATTGCTGGATCATATGGTGGGCCCATTTTTAGTAATTTGAAGGCCCTCCACAAGTTTTCCATAGTGACTGGACTAGATTGCATTTCCCATCAGCAGTGTAGAGTGTTCCCTTTTCTCTAGCTCCTCACCAACATTTGTTGTAAGTTTTCAATGTGGGTCATTTTTAGTGGTATAAGGTGGTATCTCATTATGATTTTTATTTGTATTTCCCTGATTATAAGTGATGTTGAGTATTTTTTCATATTTATCCAAATCTTCAGTGCACATTTTATGAGTATTTGAAATTCAGATATATTAGCACTCTTTGATATAAAAAATAAAAGTTATGATGTTGTGAGCATTGATTAATTTGTTCCACTAGTCCCTGAGGCCAGCTTTGGGTTTTTAATGTGTTTCCTCTATGTTGTTAAGATTGAGTAAAGTCTTTTGCTCTGACCTTAAACTCAAGATTTATACCCTCCTTCATTTACATTCTAAAGTTAAGTTCAGCATGTTGTCTTTATTTCATTATTTTAGTTTTTGTTTTTTAAGTTTCATTTTTCTAACACTTTTTCTATGCTGTTTTTATACTTGTTTCAAGACAATTTGAACTTGCTGGTTGAATCATTTCTGTGACGATTGCTTTAAAATTGATATCAGGTTGCAATATGTGATTCATCTAATTGTTGGTGTTAGATGAGTGTCTTTTATCATCCAAACTGTGATCATTATAGTTCTTGGCATGACACATTTTTCAGTGTCCTGTTTCTGCTTTTTGTACTATGAGTTGCTGAATCTTACTTACTTTTTTTTTTTTCTTTTGAGCAGTCATTTATTCTCTGTAGATTCAGCACACAGTTCCTGACCTAGTTTAATGACTGATTGTCTGATTCCATTGACAATCCTTTTTTTAACCCCATGTGGTACTATTTGGGTCTGAATGCTTATGTCACTCATATTTCTACAGCTTCCTGCAGGTAATGCTTGAAGTGACAAAAGTTATTCATACTTGGCCCCTCAGTGCTAAAACCATCCATTATCTGGTTTCTCAGAGCATTTCCAGGTCAACACATGTTATGCAAGAACCTATCATACTTCGGTGGCAACGGGTTTGACTAGGAACCTCTCTTAGCTGGCTGCTTATTGGAGCAGTCATTAGTGAACATTCTTCCCCATACTATGGTTTCTGAATGAGAAATTGTAGTTTCAGACCTTGAGGAGCAAAGTGGCTTTTTGTGTATGGGACATTTTATGGCATCATGGCCCAGCTGGTTTCCTTGAAATATTGGTATCTCTAGCTAGGGGGGAGAAGCGAGGCCAGGGAAGGTTGCTTCTGCTGGCCACTATTTGTCTCAGGGTTTTTTTTCCCCCTGTTTATTGCATTTCCCCATCTTGCCCAATGCTCTGAGCATAACTGGTATGCCTTCTCTTGGTAGACTGGAGTTCAGAAAATGTTGAATCTGAACGTGATATTCCTGTGATAAGTGAGGTTGTATAATGGGCCCTATCTGTGTGTTTTTCCTCCTGTCCTGGGGCTCCTAACCAATACTTTTCCCTCTTTCTAACTTTCAGAGTTCTCCTTTGGCTGTCTCTCATTCTTTCCTGTTCTATATTGTATTTGTAGGTAGATGGAGACTTCACTATTTGTTTATAATAGAACCTTCTAATTCATTTTAAAACATAGATTATAGGTGTTTTTTTAATGGATGTTGTGTGCTAACATAAATCTGCAGCGTTATGAGTCTATAACTCTAAGTCATATACAATGCTGTAAACCAATGCTATTGACATGAAAAATAAAAATATAACTGTATTCCTGATGTCTTCAGTATTATGTCGTTCCCTAGGAAAGAAAAGAAAGCTAACTTTGAGCTAAAAGTTGACAAACTAAGTTTAATAGCTGAAGAGGTAAAAACATGTTGGATTATGAGGCACTGATTTTGTACATGTTGTGTGTGAATTACAACTGGTCTGAATGATGATAAATTCTGTAAGATTTCTTTTTTTCAAATAACTGATGTTTAGCTGAGGTAATTTAGAGGTACCCCCATTGGGCATTACCACCTGTGCAGCTACCACCAACTCACCCAGAGCTCACCACTGCTGGCCCTTTGTTTCCTCCCTCTTTGTCCTTGCTGCCCCACCCCCTCTCCAGGCTTCAATTCTGCAATTAGATATTAAGGGTTAGTTTTTAAGCTCTGTAGGATTTCAGGAAGATAAAATATCGGGTGATCTAAAATAGGTGGGAAAATTTTATTGAAGGCATTTCCACATTTATAGGAATTTAGAACAGAGGAGAACTTCAAGAATTTTAGAGAAAAAAAAATTGGTATTTCTGTAATACTTGGTGGTTTGGAGCAGAAGCTCTAACAGTCAAAATATCTGGATTACAATATTCTTTTCTCAGTTAGGTGACATCAAGAAAATTACCAACTTGCATGTACTGTAGTTTGCACAGGTGAATGAGCTAATAATAGCTCCTACTTCAAAAGAAAGCACAGCTCTTTAGGCAGGGTTTGCATAAGCACTTAAGATTGTGATTTTCTAATGCATAGGGGGAAAAAGCTTATTGCTATTACAATATAAAATGCAACACAATAAAACAAAAGCAATTGTAAACCAGAGGGATCTACAAGGGAAGGGGTAGAGAAGGATCTGAAGGAGGGAGGAATGTGGGGGGGGGGGACTGCCCTGGTGATGGGAAGGGGAAAGTAAACATTTTTTTTAAATGAACAGTAATGTAAATAGATATATAAATAAAATTCAGTTAAGAAAAACAGTGTGATTTTTCTATTACTAGATGTGTTCTGTAAGAACTTTTGTCTTTCCAAGCAATCAGATCTTGTTTTTCTGTTTTTGTAGTTTTTTACCATAAACTTTAAAAAAGTTATTTTAGATATACTAAATGGGTAGATGGATGAGTGGCTAGACAGAGAAATAAATAAAAATTCCTTCAGCTTTTATTATGAAAATTGCTAGAGATTACTATGCTTATTTAAAATATCTACAGATTATCCCAGGAAATCAAATTATGTGTCAAGCACTTGTTTTTTTCAGGTTGCTTATTTCTTAGTGCAAATGACTTTTCACAGGCTTTTAAATATATATGCTAAGTTTTAAATTGATGCAATATTTAATGCAAACTATATGTCACTCCTGCTGTTAATTAGTTTATCCATAGTTGCCAAATAAGTATATAAATGAGAAATCATGGCATCTGGCATAACATGTCATTGATTATTCCAGATAATTTTCAAGTACTTTTAATTTTCATTTTCCAAAACTATAATTTGCCCCTATAGAGAATCAACTTGTCATTTGCTATTTTAATTATTGATTATTATAATTTATCAAATTTTGGATTTCACATGATTATTTGTAAGGATATTATATATGCCTATGTGAAATGTTGCTAAGCTGTCAAATTGTCATTTATGAACCCTGAACCCTGATTCTGCATGATTTACTGGTTGGTTAACTATGAGACTGATTTTTATATAAGTCTAAGTCCATGCTTAATGTATAATTTAATTTTAGTTATCATAATTTTGGCCTCAGTGTATTTGAAATCATGTCTAATATACATACATACATGCATAGATACGTGTGTGTGTGTGTATTCTGCTTTGGTTGTACTGGGAAATTTGGGAACTTTTTAAAGAAAATATTTATGCATACAGGAACTTGGGTACAGGCCAGAGGTTTGGGGTAGGGGTGGTGAGAGCATTCACCAGAGACAGAGTGGGGAGCAGAACAGTTGAATTTACTGAAATATATTGTTGAGGGGAGCAGTGGATGGGACAGGAGAGATCTGTTGCACCAGACCTGTGGGTTAGCTCCCTGGCGGGGATCAACTCGTTCTTCAATGTCTCCTCCCTTGCCAGGAATCCAGCTTGTGCTGCAGTGGCTGTGGTTGCATCATAGTGCTGTGTGTTACGTTGTTGACCACCAGGGAGGACCCTGTACTGGAAATTTTTCTGATTGTGTTTCTTAGAATAATCACTTAATCTCACAAACCTCATAAAAATTTTTGATTATTTTTGTAAATGATGAAACTGAAGCACACACACAATTTTAGGACCTTGTCTACGATCACGATTTTTCCCATCCCAATGTGTTCAGTAATGTTTAGAGTGTTAAACCAAACACCTAATTTCACAAGACACAATTTGAACAATTTGAATGTATTTGTTAATAATTACAACAAATTAAAAAAAAATTTTTTTGAAAATGATTACTTTAAAGGTGCACATGATTGATGTCAACACATTATCCTAAATTTTGAGACATTTTGGCCCTCCTGGTTGCACAACGTATTAAAGTAAAGCACATGCAGCTAGCTGTCTGCAGCCACTGCAGCACAAGTTCAATCCCTGGCCTGGGAGGTGACCCACGTGGTGCG
>NW_004567110.1:60986490-60988988 GCF_000260355.1 Condylura cristata | reverse complement strand
TTTTGCCTAACCCTTTATACTCCTGCTATGAGTTAGACCATCCAGTATTTTACCTTTCTTTCTGGCTTATTTCACTAAGCATGATCTTTTCCAGCTCCATCTATGTTGCTGCAAAAGGCATGTGTTGTTTGTTTGTTTTGGTTGCTGAGTAATATTCCATTATATATATGTACCAACCACTTCTTTTTAATCCAGTCATCTACTTTTGGGAATTTGGGTTGATTCCATGCCTTTTCTATTATAAATAAAGCACCAATAAACATAGGGGTGCAGGTGTCTTTTTGAATCAATGTTTTTGTTTCTTTTGGGTAGATACCTAGGATTGGGATTTTTGGGTCATATGGAAGCTCCATTTTTAGCAGTTTGAGAAACCTCCAAACAGTTTTCCATAGTTGTTGCACTAGTTTGCATTCCCACCAGCAGTGCAGGAGAGTTCCTTTTTCTCCACATTCTCACCAACATTTGTTGTTGCTAGTTGTTTTAAGACGTGCCATTCTCATTGGTGTGAGGTGGTATCACATTGTGTTTTTAATTTGCATCTCCCTTACTACAAGAGATGTTTAACATTTTTTCATATGCTTGTTGGCCATCTACATTTCCTCTTTGGAGAAGAGTCTTTGTAGCTCTTCTGCCCATTTTTTTAATGGGATTGTTTACTTCATTTTTGTTGAGTTTTATCAGTTTTTTTGTATATCTTTGTGATCAATCCTTTATGGCTAGTTTTGTGTGAGAAAAATTTTTCCCAGTCAGTGGGGTGGTGTCTTTTTGTTTTTTTTGTAATGTCTCTTTTGCTGTACAGCTCTTTAACTTGATGTGGTCCCATCTGCTTATCCTTTCCTTCACTATCATTGCATTGGGTGCTATATCTTCAAAGATGTGACTGAGTGCATGTCGTGTATTGTTTCACCGATCTTTGCTTCCAGGTATTTTAGGGTTTCTGTTCTTATGTCTAGGTCTTTAATCCATGTTGAGTTAGTTTTTTTTGCATGATCTAGTTTTATCTTTTGCATGTAGCTTCCTAGTTTTCCCAGCACCATTTGTTGAACAAATTTTCTCTGTTCCATTGTATATTCTTTGCTCCTTTGTCAAAGATTAGCTGCCTAATGGGACTGTTTTAAAACATATACTCATTAATGTATTTTCTGTAAATCTATTTTTTGTTCAATTTAAACAATTTTCTTACATCATTGTTAATTCTTGTAAAGTATTTCATTTCTTTGCTCAGATGTAGTCCTCGTAGTTCTCCCACCACCACAGGGCTAGTGATCCATCACCATTGCCCCTTATGGTCTTTTCTCCCGTTTTGACCTTTCTAACTCTTCCTGCCCTGTTTTCAGTCTCAGATATATGTTCAGCTTGCAAGTGTTGTCTTTTTTCTGTGCTCTGTTTGGAATCCTTATATTCCACATATAAGTGAAACTATCTGATATTATTATTTTTTTTCTTCTGACTTATTTTGCTTACCATAATCCATCCTATCTCCATTTATATTACTGCAAATGCCATGGGCTTATTATTTGCCGTGCCCACACGGCAGGGATACGAGTCTGAGCAGGGGACGTCGAGGTTGAAGAAGCAGCTCACATAGTTGGTTGCAGCAAAATGTCTCTTTATTTTTCCCTCCAGCCTCCCTTTTATACCCTTAGTACCAGGGTGTTGGCCTGGGGGCCAGAGGAAGTCTCCCTCACATGCCTCACTGCGATCAGGGCAGATATTGACCAGCCTCTCACAGGTTGATCAACTCACACAGGTGGCAGACAAAACAGGATGTTTTTCTTCCTGTTATGATCTTGTGCTTAAGCTCCGGGGGTGGTTGGGGAGGCTCATCCCAGCTGGGACCCAACAATTATTACTTTTGATCACTGTATAATATTCTATTGTATATATACATATGCCACATCTTCATCCCCTCATCTACTTTCGGATATTTGGTTTGTTTAAACTTCTTGGCTATTGCAAGTAGTGCTGCAATAAACATAGGAGGACAGGTTCCTTTAAAATTTGTGTTTTGGTGCTTTTTGCATAGATTTCTTGGAGTAGACTCACTGAATCAGTGGTAGATTCATTTTTAGTGCTTTGTGAAAACTTCTCTGTATAGATTTTCAATATTTTGGCCCTATAGGAAATAGCAATTCATATTCTATCTACCATAGATTGCAATAGAGAAGCTATTGTCTTTTGTGTATGAAATAATTCATGATATTTGGTTTTAATTTTCCTAGCAGAGACTAAGAAAATACTGTGTATGAGTGTGTGCCAAGTTAACTGTAATATCCAAGAAAACAAACATCTCTGAAACAGTCTTAATTTTGGTAAGGGGAAGAAAAAGGAGTAGTTAACTTTCATTTCAATTGTGTTGCTCATTTGAACAGATAAATAATACAATATTTTATTTATGTTTCAAATACTCTTATTGTAACAATGTAGCACATTCATTTTACTAATAGTGAAATATTGTCCAAAAAGGAAGAACTTATATGGCACGTGGATTTGTTGAA
>NW_004567110.1:60973152-60984607 GCF_000260355.1 Condylura cristata | reverse complement strand
GGTCAGGAGAGGTCTGCCACACCACGTGGTCTCCTCCGGGGCAGGCGGGATTCGTGGCTTTAGCTTCTCAGTGCAGTGCTTTAACCCGCTGCGCCATCAGGGAGGGCCCACCTCTAGCTCTTTATTATAGTCTGTTGGGCCTATTTACTCCCCATCCTCACTGTTCCCGTGTGACAGTTTCATTCTATAACCAATTTCCTAAGGTTTGCTTGGTTTACTCTTGCCTGAAACTTTGAGTGAAATGAGCTGATATTTATCTTGCTTTATCTGATTTATTTTACTTAAAATAATCTAATACAATTCTATCCCTGTCATCACAATGGCAAAACTATTATATTTTTAACAACTAACTTATTAGATCAAATGATCGATATATTTTAGGCTTAAGAGGAACAGCCATAGTGTTTTCATAGGGTTTGGATTAGTAAATATTCCTTCACTCCCAATATATAAGGTAATGAATGTTCCTTTTCCTCCACATAATCAACAAAAAAAAATTGCTGTTTCTGGTCTTTTTGACGTGGACTATTATGACAGGTATGAAGAGGTTTTGACTGGAATTTCCCTAAAAGGTGACAATGAACATTGCTGTATGTGTTTATTGGCCATCTGTATATCTTCTTTGGAGAGGTATCTCAGGTTTATTAATGAGGTTATTTAGCTCAATGGAATTTCAGGTTCATTTAAAAAAATAAATATTGTACTCAGGCATGTTGAAAGAGAACAGTTTATTACTCAGTTCTCCAAAGAAGGGCTTATACCACTACCTAGAAGGGAAGGGCAGGCTTGTTCAGGAAGCCGAGAGTCACTTTTTGTGCCTGGTCTTGATTTGATTAAGCTAGGTGCTCAGGGATTTAGAGTGTGAGAGCCTATCAAAGAAGGTAGCTGTTAGAGTTGGTTCTGGATTGATTCATTTCATTATTTAAGATATGTTTGGAATTATGATGTGAGTATTGATTTCATCAACAAATTGGTTAGTCTGTGGAGGGCAATCTCCCTTTGATAGCAGGACACTGAATATCAAATATAAAAGACATGCTGAGTAGAGATCCAATATTTTTATCAATTAATATCTTTAAAATGAAAAACTGAAAAAAAATTCACAAATTGTCCTCTTGTAATCTTATCAGCACTTAATATTGTTGGAGAGAAATATCATTATTCATAAACAGAGAGATATAGAATACAATTTACTGAATGTGTACAGAAAACTACAAAGCTAGAAAGTTTCTTTTCCTAAAATAAGGACTGACACAATTAGTCCTATGCCATAGGTTTTCATTTGTTTCTACGTTTCTCAAATCAAGTTTTACCTATTTTTAAATTGTTTTAATTTGTAAATATTTTTCTTTCTTAATTTATACTTTCAATATAAGGTTGAATATGCTCATACTATATCAGTAGGACTCTCTGAAAGTCATTCTCAGGACAAAAATTGAGTAAGTTATTCTTAAAATTTTAGTTGTGCTTT
Organism: Condylura cristata; assembly: GCF_000260355.1. Taxonomy (NCBI): domain Eukaryota; kingdom Metazoa; phylum Chordata; class Mammalia; order Eulipotyphla; family Talpidae; genus Condylura; species Condylura cristata. The sequence continues at coordinate 60,983,136 of NW_004567110.1, read as the reverse complement.
TTTATATAAATCTATAAAATTTCAAAATATATTTGACATATTTCCCTGGGTTAATGATAAAAGAAAATAAAAACATGGCTCAGGGTTGTTAAGAATACTCATCCTTGGTAAGGAAAGACTTGGAGTAGGAGCATATATCCTGGACAACAAGTTCCAAAATTTCAGACCAAGGATGTCCATTAACTTAGTCTTTCTCTGAAAAAGCAAAATTACTCGGAAACAATTAAAATCAAGCAATTCAAAAAAAGGGCAATTAACCATGATCACATAAACTGAAATGACCTATGCAAAATACACACATGCACACACACACACTCACACAGACACACAGGGCCTCTCTGGTGATGTTAAAGACACAGCACTATGAAGCTATTGCCAGCCACTACAGCTAGGGGAGTTATATCCCAGGCGGGCCAGGCAACTAGCATTATTTTTTCATTTTTAAAGATTTATTTATTTGTGCATACAGAACTGGGGTACAGGTCAGAGGCTCAGGGGCGGCGAGAGGCTTCACCAGAGACAGAGTGGGGAGCAGAACAGGCAGATCAATGAAGTACACTGCTGAGGGGAGCAGCGGGCGGGTCAGGAGAGGTCTGCCACGCCATATGGTCACCTCCTGGGCAGGCGGGAATCGAACTCATGGGGAAGTGGCTTTAGCTTCTTAGTGTTATGCTTTAACCCGCTGAGCCACCAAGAAGGGCTGCAACTAGCATTCTTAGCGCAGCAAACCTCCCTTGTCTCACCTGCTGTTCCCCTCAGCAGTGTATTTCAGTATCTACTAGTTTTGCTCCCCATTCTGCCTCTAGTGAATCCTCTGACCTCCCTGACCTCAGACCTATATCCCAGTTCTTGTATGCATAGGTTAATAAATCTTCAAACCACACACAAACATGTGTATACCTACACGTGCATGTATGTATATGTATGTATATATACCTATGTATTTGAATATACACACACATTGAACTGCAGCATGATGTGATGTGCTGCACTTGGGGATGTTTGGTGATGTTTTCACTTGCGGATATCTCCATCTTCTGCTCAACCACTGTACCTGTATTCCAGACCAGTAGCATATTAGTGAAAACCTAAAAATCACTGTAAATAGTGGAGAGAACTCTAAATAATGAAGAGATGCACAATGTTTGTAGTTTCATTAAAAATAATTATGTCCAAACCATAGTAAAAATTTTGTCCAAATTTGAAGTTCTTTGGGAAATTTCAGATAATTATGGTTACAACATTTGAGTAAAAGCTCAGTTCTGTCAAGTAAAATAATGAACTGTCCCCACATTATTAAAGAAACAAGAGAAAGCTGCTGCTGGCAATTTTGTGAGTACCTAGGATATAACTTTAGTTAGAAATTCACACAAACAAGAAACAAGACCTTGACTGGGCATTTTAAAGAAAATTTTAGAGAACTAAGCAGTGACAGGGACATCAATAAAATCCTGCCATATTTTTGGGGGTCTAGAGTGATGTGTACATGTACCAATTAAGAATATCAGAGAAAGGAAAATATATGAATTCTTCACCTTTGGCTGACCTCAAAAAATGCACAGGTAGGAAGTGAAATTTATAGCTGCCTTAAAATTTCAGAAGTTAGAAACTTTCCACTCACACTCAAATTCCTTGGCGATAGTCAGAACACGTGCAAGCAAGTCACATACAGAAGTCTACTAACCAGTGATTGACTGACCACTAAGTTATAATAATCAAGGTGTGATTCTTAGGGAAACAAACTCAAAAACGGTAAGAATTTTAAAAGCAATGTATATCTCTGTGGAAAAATAATTGCAGGAAATAAAGGTTCTATACAACAAATTTTAAAGTGTATAGAAATTATCATGTTGCACAGTACAATAATTGAAATGAAAATTCAGTATAAGATTTTGAGAATAAATTTGAGCAAAGAGAAAAATAAATTAGGAACTTGGAAATGGTTAAGTACAGGTTATGTAATTTGAAGAACAGAAAGAAAAATAAAAACTGTAAATAAAAATGACCAACATTCAGAGACATGCTGCATCAAATATATATATATATAAATAACTTACACAAATATTCATATATTCATAGAAAGAGAGAAGAGAGAGAAATATCAACAGATATATTCTTCAAAAAAGTGTTGAAATAAAAGGGCAGTAGATACTTGCAAAATTGCATACAAAGAAATGAATTTAACTACATTAGTATCATGAAAGATGGCATAAATTTATATTTAATATTTATTCTTGTCATATGTTCTTTAAATACTATTTCATAAAAAACTTTACTGTCTTTTAAGGCATAACAATATTAATTTTATGGTTATAATACAAATAAATGGAGAAGAAACAAATATATTACAACAAAGATGCATATCATTAAATTATTAATCTGACCTAAAGTGATTTAACTTGAAACATTGTCATTCCTAAGGCATCTAGCAATACACACTGCATCTATCGAAATGATAGATATAAAATAGTTTATCAAAATAAATTTATAATGGTAATAATTAAACTTCAGTTAAAATTCTGAATTTATCAGAATGAATAAAATCTAAGATCCATAATATGATGCTAATGTGAGATATAGTTTACACTTAAAAACACAAATAAGTTGAAAGATAAATGAATCGAAAAGATGTAAGCTGCAAAGTTAAAGCAATATAGAAGTGAAAATGGCAATATTAATATCACATAAATAGATTTAAGACAAAAGTTTTGCTACAGTGAAAGAAGCATACTTGATATTATGGCAATTAATATATATGATGCCAAACATACATGTACTTAAATTTGAATATTCAAAATAAAAAAAAGCAAAAACTTACTTCTCTGAGGAGAAAGATAAATCAATTTGGAGATTTCATACTGACTTTCAATAGTAGATAGAACAGCTAGACAGAAATCAACAAGACAATAGCCTTATATTTATTTTTCCCAAGTTCATATAGGAAAGTGAAAAATAAGTGGGACATTTTCATATTAAAACATTTAATCCTATTAAGCTATTTAAAATATATCTTAATATTAAAAACAAACAAATGCAAACAAATCATGATATTACATTGATAGTGGGAATGTAAAGTAGGTGGGTCCTCACCTGTGCACTTCAGATTCAACTTTACTGCAGACACACACAAAAAGGTCAATAATAGGTTTATTTACAAGGCAAAACAAAAAAAAAAAAAAGAAGGAAAGGAAAGGAACAACCCAGGGAAGGAAAGAAAGAAAGATACAAGTTAACTAATGTGTCCTAATGGCATGGATTCCTTTATTTATTTTTTTATTTGAATAGAACAGATATTCTTCATCTACTCATCTGCTTTGGGGCATCTAACTTATTTTCATATTTTGGCTGTCGTTCTAGTTCCGCTGACCTGAAATCCCAATAGCACATTAAAAGCTAATCAAGAGCCAAGCTATCAGCAATCAGCCACCGAGCTAAAAGAGAGACCCTCAGCCCAACATAGCTGTTTTTATATCCAAAACCCCAAGATGGATTTTTTAAAAAAATATTTATTTATGCATACAGAGCTGGGGTACAGGCCAGAGGTGCAGGGCAGTAAGATGATTCACCAGAGACAGAGTGGGGAACAGAACAAGCAGATCAGTGAAGTATACTGCTGAACAGCAGGCGGGTCAGGAGAGGTCTGCCATGCCATGTGGGTCACCTCTGGGATGGGGATTGAACTCATGCTGAAGTGGCTTTTTAGTTTAGTGCTGTGCTTTATTTAACCCACTGCGCCACCAGGGAGGGCCCTGTACTACTATATTTTCCTGTACAATTTACAATAGCTAAACTATGGAAAGAACTTAGATGCCCTAAAGCAGATGGGTAAATCAAAAATATTTGATCTATTTAAGAAGTTCTACTGAGTTATATTCAGCAATCAAAATAATATATAATCCCATGCCATTTGTGGTGACATGGATGCTCAGTGAAATAAGTCAAAGGAAAAATGTAAATATCATGATCTCGTTTATAGTCAAAATAGGCAAACAGAACAAAGGATCAGAAAAAAAGACAAAGCTTGCAGGCAAACTATAGGTTTGCTGTAACCTAAGGTTTATAGCAGGGGAAGCAGTAGGAAAGGGATCAAACAGGGAAAAGCTCAAGGGACAATGATGAGGTGGCAGGCTCGGTGGAGCTGGAAGATTTATGGGGACTCTACATGAGGGGAGAAATCAAATATTGTTCAAAAATGAACAGCAATGTAAGAAAATAATATATATAATATATGTATTATTTTATATATATTATATATATATAATGAAATAAAAAAAACTTAAAGACATTTTCAGAGGAGGCAGAGATGTGAAATATGTATAGTTTAAGTTGGATGAATGCTCGTCTACTAGTTGAGTGAAATTCTAAAATTCTCTTTTTACACCTTCCACTTATACCCAACAAAAATCTCTTAGTTTATTTAGCTTTTTCAATCTGTGGACAATTTTACCTGAATCATTCATTTATTCATTAATCAAACATTAATTCATCTATCTATTCATCCATTCATGACTCTATCCACTTCCAGTATTCTTTATGAATCTCTTAAAGGATGATAGTCTTTTTTAAAAGATATCAAAGAACATAAACAACAACAAAAAAACCTACCTAAATACACAAGAGTGTTAATGATACCAGTTGGTGGCTTGTAGTTGAGACTGTAATTGTTACAGATGGTGCCCCTTGGAGGGGTTTGCTGGTAGAAAATAGAGTGCCCCAGGAAAATGCTGTAAGTGGTGGGTGAAGGAATGGAAAAAATATATATGAGGGAGCTCTGTGCATGCTGGAGAGGGAGCTCCAAGCATTCTAGAAGGAATGCATACGAGAGGAAGCTGTGGGCATTCTAGAAGGAGTTGCACAGATGTGTGGGGGACAGGCCAAGTGCGGCAGCATGGAGATGGGGGTGTGGAGGTTGGGGAGAGAGAGAAGCCCACCATAGCCACAGTGGTGTGGCATTGCAGTGGCAACAGCAGAGGGCTCCAGACAGCTTTATGGGTGTGGGTCACATGGCAGAGACATCATGTATAGCCTTGTTCACATAGTTGGTTTGGAAAACTTTTGTTAGGCTTGGTGAAGAGAAAGAGATACCTGAAGAAGCAGTCATCTGTCAAAGTGCGGTCTGGACATAAAGGCACACCCCAAGAATCAGCCATCTTGTTGAATCATGATCTGATGTAGAAAAAAGAGACACGGGAGACCCAGAGACAGGCGTTTTTCTATAATGCGTGAATGTGGCCATTTTTAGGTCATTTGGCTGCTACAGCTGTGGTCTTGAATATTGTTTGATGCTATGCTGGAGCATTTTGGCAGTCCAAGGAACATCCCCTGTTGCATCCTTTGCTGTGTTTGTGAATAGGACCCTGACCTGTGTGTTCCTGCTGTGTGTTCACAGTGTCACGAAAACGCCGTCTTAGACATGTGGCCTATTGTTTGGGAAAGGAGTTGAATGTCTGTGTTGGCAGGATGATGTCATCATTCTAATGGTCTTTGTGCAGGGCTGGACACTACTATATATGACTATAGGTAAAGTAAATGGACATTGTTGGCCTCAAAAACTGATTTTATCTGTTTGTTAAATAAACCCCTTTGTTGTTATTTTCTGAGTCTAAGGTATCTCACAATTGTGTGCGTGGGTGAAGAACCCAGATAGGAATTGGTAAAGTATTTGGGCAGAGAATCCTTGGCCAGATCAGTGTCCTTTCCTGACCTGTATCAGTAGAGATCAATGTTTAAAAAAGAAAATGTAGTGTATGAGAGATTGAAATGCAATTGACACACTGACATTTGATTGATCATAACTGAGTTGAAGAACTACTGTGAGTAAAGCATTATATAAATCAACGGCCATATATTCCAAGAGGGATGCATGTGTTCCATAACATGGATGTTATTTTGTGTACCTGTCAAACTGAGATGTTATGAGGGTAAAATGATTGAGATAATAAAACAGATGTCAATGTGGCAGTAGAGCCCGTGATCATTTATATTGCTGATCTGTAAAAAAGAAATCAGAAAGCAATCACACGTCTTTTGTTCCATTGCAACCCATCATTCAATATGGGATTGCTTTTTTGCTTTAATATTAACAGTGAATATGACATGATTATAATTCACTCCTTATTGATAAATCTGAAGTCCTAAGGGGGAATAGTTGGTTTGTTGGAAAGCTAGTTCTTCCCTCTTCTTTTGTATTCTTTTGTTCATTTTTTAAAATTTGTTTTTAGGGAAAGTAAATTTTCCACCATGCATAAAGAATAAAATATCCATTTTTAAAAATAATTTGGTGTATTTGTGATTATTCTTACATATGAAATAGAAAAAAAAAGCATTCCTTTCTGCCAGACTGTTAACTCATTTTTGAATGAAATCAATGAGTTTAATGCAAACAGCTTATGTCAAATTTATTAATTACCTATGATAGTGACTTTGTTATGTACAGTATTTGGGGGCTGGATGAACTTTGTTTTATTATCCCCTTTGTAATATATTTAACTATAAAATAATTTCTTCCTATGATAATTTTCTAATTTATTTTGACATAACTTTAGTCTGTGTGTAAGGAATTTTTCTACTTCATAACAATCAGCACAGGCCTTGGTAGCATTCACAAGCTTCTAGATTCCAGCTCGAAGCTCAGTTACCACATCTCTGAGTTAAAGACATGTTAAAGGATGGTGAGAGAATACACTGCTTGTGTTAATGTAATTTATATAGTGTTAAAAGGAGGAGTCCTCTCTGTAATTAATTCACCCTTGCACACTCAATGTAATCCCGTGTTCCCACTTCTATCCTCCCTCTTACTTCTCCCTCTTCTTTCCTTACAGAATGTCTCTAATCTATAGCTGCTTGATAATATTTTTACTTTATTATAGTTAACTTTTTCTTTTCCTTATCCCTTATTTGGTTCTTTATATTCCTCCTATAAATGAGACCATTCAATATTTTTCTTTTACTTTTTGGCTTATTTTATTGAGCATAATCCCTTCCAGCACCATATATATTGCTGTGAATCTATCTTTTTTGATCACTGAGTAATATTCCATTATGTAAATATACCACATCTTCTATTTTTGGGTATTTGGGTTGCTTCCATGTGAAATCATACAGTGTACAAAAGTGAAGGATGATGGAATAAGTATGTTTTAAAAAGTACCAAAAATAAATAAAAAGAAGGGTAGTCTCATTCTTTAACCAATGTATCCATATGAGATTGCTGGACCAACTTCACCAACATCTCTTAAACACTTACTAGAAATTCAAATTTGCCCCTGTACAGAAACTACTGAATTGGAAACTGTGACAGGGTAGTCCAGCATTCTATATTTTTAATGAACTCTCCCGAATTCCTATTCACAATAAAATTTGAGAACCATTGTTCTAGGCAAATGGAACTCAGACCTAGAGAAAAGAGTAAGTCTAAAAACAAGATGGTGTTAGACACTAAAGTAAACCTGAAAATCTGCACAACAGATTTCTTTTAGGAAAGCTCCTTGTAAACACATGAAAATAACTTATTCCCTTTTAGTCATGCTGCATTAACTCCCACCATGTTTTCTCTTCAAAAGTCAATACTGTACTTTGTTACTTTGATGATACTAGTTGTTTTATTGATATGTGATATTTTACATGGTACTTCATATTATTTCGTTGTAGTGACTACACTGGATGACTTGAAAGATATATACTTGAAAGCATTTTTAGATACAAAGATACATCAATTCTGGGAATTTCCTGGTATGAATTAGAAAATTATTTCAACTTTTTTTAAAGTTTTATTTATTTATGCATAGAAGAGCTGGGGTGTAGGCCACAGGTGTGGGAGGTGAGAGGATTCACCAGACACAGAGTGGGAAAAGAACTGGCAGGACTCCTGAAATACACTGATGAGGGCAGCAGTGGGAGACACAGGAGAGTTCTGTTGTCCATGTGGGTTATCTCACTGACAGGGGATGGAACTTGTGCTACAGTGGCTACTGATAGCTTCATAGTGCTAAGACTTAATCACTTGCACCACCAGCGAGTTCCCATATTTCACATTTAAAAAAAAGGTTATATATTCATAAATTTCATCACCCATAATCAGTTCTTTACCATTAATATTAATCCTAATTTTTCCAAGATTTTAATTACTAGATATTTTGTCTATACTAACCTTACAAAGCACTCAATATGTTTGTCAAACTATCACTTTAGAGAGATAACTTTATCCTTTCAAAAATTAATGCAAAGTGAGAATACTAGTTTTTACAAATACTGATATCAATAGTGTACTAAAGATATATATTATTTTTGATACTAGAGACACATAATAAATCAACAGAACTTCTAAATGAGGACATTTAAAGAGGTAGAAGGGGAAAGAAATGACTATGGTAATTTTTCTGCAGTTTGAAAAAGTAAAGTTAGTGGATTTTTTTTTGGTCTTTGACACCAATTCCAGATTGTAGATATTGACCTATATTTTTATAAAACTTAGCATTTTTTGAAAAATGTTTGAAAATGCTAGCATGTTAAAAACATTGGAACTACTTCTAAACTGGTATTACTTAACTTCCTAATTATCTTCCTACTTTTAAAGTAGTATGACTTAACTTCCTAATTAATACATAGCGATTTTTGCTTCATTGTTTTGTATGCTTTGGTTTGTAGATTGTCACTGGATACCTTGAAGCAAATAACTTTTCGACATTGAGAAAATGCTAGACTAGCGGTTACATAAATGGGCTTACATCCAGCCAGTAATACTCTCTAGAGCTCTGTATTTAGGTCTCTGGCCCAGATTTTCTCAAACTTTTAGTCTGCTATATATTTAGAATAGAATACAAATGAGCTGCAGAAGAACATAAATTATCTAAGATTGTTCACTACTGCCAAAAAAGTCCAAATGCTTAATTTAAAGATTTTTCTTGACCACTTGCAGGTTATTTTCAATCAACATGCATTCTGTTTATAATATAACAGTGGTTTTATATTATTGCCAAGTTCAGTTTTTAGAATATTTTTCAGTTCATGTATATCTTTGTAATTTTTTTTTTCAGTTGGTAGGATTCAAAAAACATATCTGAGAATATGCAGAGGGTAGTGATTCTATATTTATTTTATGCTTCTTGTTCTGGAAAATCTTTATGATCTGTATTCCACTTTCACTACTTGTTATGTGTATTGCATAAGGAAACTTTTTACCTCTCAATTTATAAAGTATTTGTTTGGTTAGATAGTCACTTTTGTTAAAGTGAATTGGTGATGAGATAAATATTGAAGGTTTAGTCTCCTTGTTGTTCAACTATCTTTGTAAGTAGGAGAACCCAATGCCACAGTATTATGCCATTGAGAACACAATTCAAATGCAAGTGTTGCATGAATTAAAATTATGATTAAGGGTGGTTCAACAAGATTACTAAAGCACAAACAGAAAATAACCCAAGTGAAGAAACTTCAGGCAGGAGGTTATTTATATCTTCATTCAAAACTACCTATTTGAAACACTCATCATTTATCAAGGAAATCTAAATCAAAACCACAATGAGATACTAACTCAACCAGTTTGTCTAACCAGGCACTGTTTGTGAGACACTGGGCTGTTTCTGGGTTTTGTCAATTACAAATACAGATATTATGGATAATTGTGTAGCAATATTTGTGTGGACATAAGAGTTTATTTTCCTTGGTTAAAATGTTCATGTGTTCAGTTGCTGATTTTAAATTATTTATTAGAAAGCTATCAACATATTTTATAGAATGGACTATCATTGTAATTTCCTAACAGTGATAATTAAAAGAAGATTCAGTTTCTCCAAGTCCCTGAATCTGATATTTTTACTATAATTTTTTTTTCTAAATCTTTCTTTTCATTGTCCTGATGGCTAGAGACATTGAACATATTTTCATGTGATTTTTTTTTCTTTATACCTCCATATTTTCATCAATATGTTGGTTCACATTATTTGCTTATTTTCTAATTAGTATTTTTTAATTAAGATAACATTG
>NW_004567110.1:60958383-60972653 GCF_000260355.1 Condylura cristata | reverse complement strand
TCCTCAGTGCTTTGCTTTAACCCGCTGCGCCACCAGAGAGGGCCGGGTTTATTGCTTCTTAGTGCTGTGCTTTAACCTCCTGCACCACTAGGGAGGACACTATAACTTGTATGTTCATGCTATTTTTTTTATATTTGATATTTTGTATAGCCAAATTTTACTGTCTAATTTATCTTGCACTATTTATTAAATGTACTGTGATTATTTCATTGAATTGCTTTTCTTTATTCCAAACATCAGTTATCAATATTTCTATGTTTATAGTTCTAATGTTTGTGGGTATTCAGTAACTAAAGGAAATTAATGTGTTATCAATACAATTTATTGTACGTGTCATCTGCTTAGATTATGGTATTACATTGACTTTATTTATTTATTTATTTATCTTGATTTAATATTTGTATACTCTTTATTTTGAGATAACTATCAGCTTATTATATGGTTCTATTACTGGATTCTCTATTTTGTTCTGTTTTCCTGTGTGCTATCATTTCACAAACACCACAGTCTTGATAATGTCCTTGCATTGGGTAAAGTGGTTACTTCTACTTTATTATTTTTGAATGGTGTTTCAGCTACTGCTATTTCTTCATCTCTTCATATGCTTTTGGGAATGATTTTCCTTGTATTTTAAAAAAATATATTAGGATTTTGGCAAGAACTGTGTTAAAATTGTATAAAAATTAGTGGAGAGTTGAAATATTTATTATGTTAAATTTTTTAGTACTGATACAATGCATTAATTTTTTAGAACTTTGAATTTTTGCAATCTATTATTATTTTAGCATTTAATTATCACATATATTTTGTTATATTTACATCTAAATACTTTTCTAGTGACTCCAAATATTATTTTGTTCTAAATTTGTTTTCATGTATTCATCACAGATAGATATGCAACAGATTTTTGTCTTTTGTTTTTATTTAATTTTCTTACTGACCTCACATAAGAATTTTAGGTCTTTTGATACATAGATTGCTTTAGAATTTCTACATAGACCATTATGCTATTTGTAAATGAACATCTTTAAAAATTAACATGGGACTGGGATTTGCATGTTTTTTTTTTTTTTTTTTTGTGCTAGCCTTATTGTTGTGACTGACTAGAAATTCTAGTTCTGTGTTGTTTAGTATTGGAAAAATGAATTTCCTTTTTTTTTTTTTTACAGTTTTAGGGTGAAAGTAGTGTTTGTCATAAATTTAGCTTTAAATGTTTTTAGGTATCCTTTATCAAGTTGAGGATACTACCCCTCTATCTCCACTAGTGAATTTTGAATTATAAATGGGTATTTAATTTTGAGAAATGCTTTTTTCTGCTACAATTCATATGATCATCTTATTTTTTCCTTAACTTGTGAAATGTTGCAGTTTGATTTTTCAAATAATGAAGCAACTTTGCATCCTACAGTATGTCACATTTCGTCAAGGCATGTAATTATTTTTATGTATTAATACATGTTACTTGCTAGTGCTTTATTCAGAATACTTGCATCTATATTATTGAATGCTATTGGTTTGTAATTTTCATCTTTGCTTGATTTGGTATGAGAAAAATGCTGACTTCATAGAATAATTTGGTAAGCATTTCCTTCTTTAACTTCCAGAAAACAATGGGAAAAACTCATGTTAATATTGTTTTCATAACTGGCATGTATCCCATGAAATCACTGAAACAGTAGATTTCTTTGGTAGTGATAAATTAAAATTATTCAGTAGTTAAAAGGTTGTTGAAATTATCTACTTAACTGACTTGAATATTGAAAATGTACTTTCCCTGAAATTTGTACAGATAATATTTGTTAAATTTGCACCTGTCAATTGTTCAGAGTAATTCTGTTTTACCCTTTTGATGTTTATCATGTCTGTAGTGATGTATTTTCTTAGATGTAATTTTTATTAAATTATCTTTTCTTTTTGATATTTCTTTGCCAGAGGTGTGTCAATATTTTGTTTTACTGATTTTCTATGCCTTTGTATTCAATTTCATTTTTTTTTATGCTTTTCAGTTTTTAGTCCTGCTGCCTCCATGGCACTTATTTTAGGCTCTGTTACCTAATTGCATAAGATGGGCCAACTTTTGATGATTGATTTGAAAGATTTACATTTTCATAATATAAATATTGAGTGCTCTAAACTTCACTCTTTGAATTTCTTAAGTTGTGCCTCACACATTTTCATGCTTTTGATTTTTCAGTTTGTTCAATGATTTGTTATTCACTTATTTATTTGAATAGTGATTTATATGTATACATTTCATTTCAAGTTTTAAATGTATCACTGTCTCACTGTTATTTATTTACTCTAAATATTTTAGTCAGAAAGTCATACTCAGTATTTTGTTCAATTCTTTGAAATGTTTACATTAAAAAAAAATCCAAATATGGTCTCTCTTGGTTTATGTCCCACAGTCACTTCAAAAATGTTAAGTGGATTGCTCTATAGATACTGATTAGATATTTTTGTTTGATAATGCTGGTAAGTTAGTTAGCTTTTTTTTTTTTTGTTAATTGGTGAGGAGGTATAGTTTAGTCCCTAGGCATAATTTTTAGCTAAAATTGTAATTATTCAATTCTGTTAGTCTTAGTACACCACATATTTTATTGATTTATCTATATATTTGTATATTTATTTTTTAAAACACCATATTTCTTTTTCTCAATACTGTAATAGTTTATTTTTACATCATTTTGTGCCTTTTTCCATCTCAGTTGCAATTCCCATGGGCTTCCCATCACCAAACCACCTATGTGCCATCACCACAGTCCAGTGCACTTCCTCACCCTTCCCCCATTTTTGATCCCATTCCCCACTCCATCCACCCCAATAAAATGTCTCTGGTATATAGTTGTTCATTATTATTATTTTCTCTCCTGGTCCTTTATACTCCTGCTATGAGTGAAACCATCTGGTATTTTTCTTTTCTTTCTGGCTTATTTCACTAAACATGATCCCTTCCAGCTCCATCCAAGTTGCTGCAAAAGGCATGTGTTTATCTTTTTTGGTTGCTGAGTAATTTTTCATTGTGTCTCTGTAACACATCTTTTTAATCCCATCATCTACTTTTGGGCATTTGGGTTGATTCCATGTCTTTCTTACTGTAAATAAAGCAGCAATAAACATGGGGGGTGCAGGTGTCTTTTTGAATCTGTGTTTTTGTGTCTTTTGCATAGATACCTAGGAGTGGGACTGCTGGATCATAGGGAAGCTCCATGTTTAGCAGTTTGAGGAACCTCCAAACAGTTTTCCATAATGGTTGTACTAGTTTGCATTCCCACCAGCAGTCCAGGAGAGTTCCTTTTTCTCCACATCCTCGCCAACATTTGTTGTTGCTAGTTGTTTGAAGATGTGCCATTCTCACTGGGGTGAGGTGGTATCTCATTGTGGTTTTAATTTGCATATCCCTTATTACGAGTGATGTTGAACATTTTTTCATATGCCTGTTGGCCATCTGCATTTCCTCTTTGGTGATGTGTCTTTTACGCTCTTCTGCCTGTTTGTTAATTGGGTTCTTTACTTTGTTTTTTTGTTGAGTTTCATGAGTTCTTTGTATATCATTGTAATCAATCCTTTATCACTAGTTTTGTGTGAGAATATTTTCCCCCCATTAGTGGGATCTGTTTGTTTTTTTTGTAATGTCTCCTTTGCTGTACAGAAGCTCTTTAACTTGTTGTAGTCCCATCTGTTTATTCTTTCCTTTACTATTGTTGCATCAGATGCTATATTTTCAAAGCTGTTACTGAAATTATTTGAAAAACGTAAAAGACTCATTTTGGCTTTCCCATAGTAATTTTGTGCACCGTTTTACATAGTTTTGTAATTACAGTTGTAGAAATCAGAACACCTTCATGCATGCCTCTATGTGTGGGTTGATGTGTACTAACATTAGCTCAAACACATGTATGTACCACACACACACAGTATCATACTCCACTGGTATTTCCACTTTATGTTTACATAAAGCATGAAAGTCTATCATTTTGCATCAGTTTACAATCACTTACTTATAATCTTGTTATTTATTTTATAGCTATTGAATACCACATTATATAGTTATAATTATCATTTCATGTCTCAACATTTATGAAATTGGAGTAGAGAAGAAAAGTAAACTTAATTTATTCATAATTTTGCTATAGCCACATTTTCATTTCCTACCACATTATATCTTTCCCTTTGTTATCATGTTTTTCTATTTTAAGGATTCCTTATAGCCAAGCTTTTAGGAAAGTTTGTTGTGGTCTCAATCTATGTGTCCCTCAACTTCCATTTTGAAATCTTAGCACCCAATGTGATGGTGTTAAGAAGTAGGATTTTGGGGAGATAAATTGTGAGTTGGAGCCTTCATGAATGACGTTAGTACTTATGGAAAAGATTCATCTTGTAGGCTCCTTAGTGTCTTTTGCCATTTGAAAATAAAGTTAAGTCTGCAGCCCAGAAGAGAGCTGTTCACCTCTCCATACTTTCATTCTTATCTTGAAATTCCAGTTGCCAGATCTGTGAACTAAATGTTCATTACTTATAAGCTATTCACTTTTAAATGTTTTGGTATAGCAGTGTACAAGGACCAAATGGGTCTGCTACTGACAATTTTCTTAGTTACCTTTATGTGAAAATGTCTTGCTTTCATAATCATTCTTAAATATGTGAAAATGTCTTGCTTTCATAATCATTCTTAAATATGTTTTCAAAAAAAAATCAATGTATTTGCTGGATATGGAATCATCAAAACAATTATTTTGATGATTGTTATTTTCTTTTAATAGTTGAAGTATGTCTTTCTGACCTCATTAGCTTCTCACTTATAATCCTGTTATTTATTTTATATAGCTGTTGAGTACCACATTATATAGTTATAATTATCGTTTCAGGTCTCAACATTTAGAAAATTGGAGTAGAGGAAAAAAGTAAACTTAATTTACTAATAAGGTTGCTATAGCTACTTTTTCATTTCCTATTACATTATTTCTTCCCCATCATTATCATGTGTTATTATATATTAGAAATCACATATGCTATATGATAAGTCATATAATGATTGATTTGTTGTTCTTCTATAGGTAATGAATTGCTTCACTGGCTGCTTTCAAGGATTCTTTTTCTTCATCTTTAGTTTTCTAAATTTAAATATGATAGGCTTCGACATTGCTTCAGCTTATCCTATTTGAGGTTTGTTTCTTTAATTGTTTGGCTTTTTTTTTTTAAGCTTGAAAATTTTCACCATTATTTGAATCTTTTCCAACCTTCTCATTTTGCTTTCTTACTATGACTCTCATTACAATATTTTTAGATTTTTAGAAATTCTCTGGTGCTATTTTTAATAGTTAATTTTTACATCATTTTGTACATTTTTTTTTTCCCATCCCAATTGTAATCCCCATGGGTTTCCCATCACCAAGTCACCCTGTGCCATCACCATAGTCCAGTGCACTTCCCTCTCTATGGTGCTCTTTTTACTTTTATACATTTTTTCAGATTATTTTTTTTCTCACTTCATATTGGGTAATTCCTAGCTTTTATCTGTAAACTCATTGATTCATTCTTCTTTCTTATTGAATATTTTGTGAAGTCATCTAATACTATTTTTATTTTCTTTTGTGCTTTTTAGTTTTAAAATTTTCATGTGATTATCTTTCTTACCTTTGAATATTTTGCTTACACTGTATTTCTTTGCTGAGTCTCATTTGTTTTCATTTTTTAAAGTATGTTCATAATGCTTGCTACAGTATTTTTATAATGGCTGCTTTAAAACCTGTCAGCTATTCTAACATCTGTGTCATTTCAAATTTGGCATATGCTAATTGCCACTCCAGTTACAGTTTCAAGCCAGCTTGTTATGCAGGTGATTTTAATATGAATTCTAGATACTTTGATTATTATAATATACAAATGTGGACTCTTATTTAAAACTGTTCTTTAGCAGGTTTTCTCTGGAAATGTTCTGTGGAGCAATGGAGGCAACACTGTGCTATTGCCAGATAGGCATGCAGGAAGAGTTCTCCACTCTGTTAATTCCTGGATATATACAGGCTCCTTGTTCGTATGGGGTGGTGTGGGAGTGCATGTATCCACAAATGACTATGTTGATATTTACCCCCCTCTTGAAAAATAATAGGTGCTTCACGAATTGTTCTTATCTGGGCTTCTTTAATATCAAGAGATATTGAGAGGTGCTGGTGTAGTTAGTGATGAGAGATGATGAATATCTTGAGTAACCACTAAGCCTTTACTGACACAATTCCAGTGAAAAGGACTAGGGACCCCTCATTATAGCTTGGGGGGGGGTAGGGGATGCTGGTAGAAGGTGAGCATTCCCATGAAGTTCACATTTCTATTCACTGATTCCAGTATGCCAACCTGTGGAAATTAAAGTCGCAGATTCCCACTCAGTCATCTCTGATACTATCTTTGTGAAACTTGTATGAGTCTCCACAGCTTGTAATGGATGGAAATCCAGACCCCCGCTAAATTTTGCTGGCTTGAATAGAAGTGGGATTGTGGTTTGGTTTTCCCTGTGGTGCTTGGAGTGTAGCTGGCATGGTCTGAAAGTTTTCTCTCTAGTTAATCTGTTCCTTCTGTGGTCTTTTGGCAGGGAGAACAATATTTTCTTGGAGCTTTCTTGTCTACACACATAGGAATGTCTGGGTGACTGACTTCTCTTTATTGCTATTATTCTAGTCATTTTCAGATGCTGAGCAGGCTTACCTTCTTTTCTACAACTTGAAGTGCTTTCTTATGCTCAAATTTTATCTATATTTATAGCTTTCAATTATAATTTACATCATTATAGAGAAAATATAAGTGCTCCATTTTTTTCAAGAAGCAGTACCAATATTTGGTTAATGCTTTAATGCTGTAATTTTTACATTGCTCATGTGCTAGAAATTCCACAGTACCCACTATTTAAACAGTGTGTTAAAAATTTAGGCTGTATCTAATATCACTTAATATGGGCCTATCATTAATAGTCATGTATGAGGATTATCTATTCCTCTGTAAATAAGTACTGAAAACAAACAGTCCTTACAATCATTATTTGGTTCTCAGGTTCCTGTTACCAATTCCAACCTAAGATATCCCCTGTAGCAGTGACAATTTTTATAATTTAATTCAATACTGACACTACTAAAATATGATATAAATTTTTAAGAATTAAGGTTTATTCTTACCAGACTACCCCTTTCATTCAGATGTCAATGAAGAGACTAAGTTACAGCCTGCTTCTGATCTGCTGGTTATAGATTAGAAATTCCCACAACCACTTATTACTGTGGGTTCAATTACTGGGCAACACTGTCACCCAGGAATTCAGGATATTTTTTTTTCTTAAGATTTATTTATTATTTGTGCATATAGAACTGGGATACAGGCCAGAGACTCAGGGGCGGTGAGAGGCTTCACCAGAGACAGAGCGGGGAGCAGAACAGGCAGATGGACAAAGT
The DNA here is from genome assembly GCF_000260355.1 of Condylura cristata. Classification (NCBI taxonomy): domain Eukaryota; kingdom Metazoa; phylum Chordata; class Mammalia; order Eulipotyphla; family Talpidae; genus Condylura; species Condylura cristata. The sequence goes on along the minus strand of NW_004567110.1, from coordinate 60,965,214 downwards.
ACACTGCTGAGGGGAGCAGCGGGCGGGTCAGGAGAGGTCTGCCACGCCATGTGGTCAACTTCGGGGCAGGAGGGAATCGAACTCATGCGGAAGCGGCTTTAGCTTCTCAGTGCTGTGCTTTAACCCGCTGTGCCACCAGGGAGGGCCGAATTCAGGATATTTTATTTACTATAGTACCAGTTTATTATAAAAGAATATAACTCCTAAATAATCAGATGAAAGAGCTGTAGAAAGCAAGAGATGCTGGAAGGAACACAGCGCTTCCCTATTTTCTCCAGGTATGCTATCCTCTTGTGACATCCATTATTCATAGTTTTTGAAGACATAATTATATATGTATGAAGAAATAACTCATTGCATATTGGCAATTGATTCAACCTTTATCTCATCTCCCCTCCTCTGAGTTATATAGATGTTACAGCAAATTACAGTCTTGTAATTACACGGTTGTTACCTTCCAGCAGCCAGTTCCACCCTGGTATGGGATCACCTCATTAAAATTGCAAAACATATCTTTATGTTTTTCTTACTTGGATAATTTCAAGGGTTTCAGAAATGGAAACAAAGATAAAATAAATATTTCTTATTATAAATCACAAAAACCACACTTACATCTGCTGAAGTCATTATTTTAGATAACAATATAAGATATTCAAGTGAAACATGTTTGCAAGTTATCTTGCATATACTAGTTAAACGTTTTTTTTTTTTTCCTTAGCAAACATAGTTAGATTATTTTGTTTTTACCTTTTATAAACTTTTGAGTCATTTATTAAAGTTATGGACAGGAAAGAGCTGGCAGTGAGAAAGAGAAGTTAACATTAGGTAACTACTATTTTGATTGTGGCAAAATATACTTAATTATTACAGTCTTTGTTGGTGGTTGTCATAGCTCAGTGAGAAAGAGAGTTACCAAGACGAAAGTTTTTTCTTTGCTACAATAGCTGAGTTTCCTTAAAGATCTGACACTGGAAAAAATTAAGTGTGTTTTCCTCCCATTCCAAATGAATGAATCAATTGAACCATCAAGCTCATTTTCAGAATGCTTACAAATCACTAGAAGGAAGCATCAAAACAGGCAAGAGAAGTAATAAAAACCAATTTTTTTTTTTATATTTCACTAGATGAAATAAGAAATGATGCAATATGGATAAAACATTTCTTAGATGTTCTAATTAATCTATGTAAAAAACAAACTAGTTGAAGCTCTCAGAGTTCTGTTTTCCTGTTTAAGAGATTTAAATGCAAGGTTAATGCCAACACTGTTAAAGAGAATTCATTTTGAAACTACCAGAGCCATTAAAACATAGATTATTCAATGAAGTGATGTTGGAATTGGGGTAAAGGGGCTTCAACTCTCTCTTGGAGTGAGCCTCTGTTTACAGTCTGAGAATTTATGTCATTGAAGAGTGTAGTGTTGCTGAAATTAGCATCATTTTATGAATGCCAAGTGTGTGAATCTTATATTACTGTGATGTGGAAAAGGATGGATCAGCCACTAGCATGCCAGTATTTGTCAATCTGTTGCTATCAGCTTCTACTACAAGCACCTCATGTTTTTTATTGTTTCCTAATTGAGTTGGAATTTCCTATTTACTTTCCCCTTCATTATGGTGTTTAGTGCACCAAAATTCTCACTGTAGTCTCCCTCAAAGGAAGCCTTACTGATCTTTCTAGGGGGTGGTAAGTACCTGCAATGTTCTTGGAAATACAGTTCCTCTCACAGAGTTGATATTATTTGCTGAACACATGAGTCAAATTGCCTGGGCCTCATTAACCTCAAGAACAAATTTTCTTTAACATTTTTTACCTCTTTGCCCTCAATGACTCTTTTACTCTGATCCACTATTCTTTCTCTACAAGTTCTCATGTCATCTTTCTGACATAAAACTGCTTACATCTTTACTCACATAGTCTCTAAGCATTCTCTGCACCTTTTTCAGGAACTGTTACATATGAATCTTCAAGTCTTTTTTCACTGATACCATTTTTTTTTTTGTAAGTAGCAGAGAAATTCCTGTTTGAAACTTGTAGAAAAGTGTCAGAAATTTGACTTAGAACTTCTTATAATAAAAACAAATGCAATAGCTTCATAAAATGTCCTAATTTATAACACTATTAATGACATATTCTATGACATTATGCAATAGCTACACTATATGCCCTAGAGTCTCTTCCTGTGGTTAGCTAAATTCAGCTGTAAGATTCATTTGGCTGTGGGGATTCCAGAATTCAAGCAAAGCAAATCACTTTTGGTCTCTGTCCAGTGTCACAGGTCTTCACAGATAACTGTCCGACATGGACAATCTGAAAAGGCTCCAAACAAGCCCACTTAAGGTATGTAGAAATAAGAGAGAACATCTGTGACTAGATTCAAAAATGCCAACTTGATATCTTGAGGAGCAGATGGACTGCCTTTGAAAAAGATCTGGGTTAATCATTAGGACAGATGTCCTAACATGACTCCACCTGCCACAATCAAGCTAAAGGACAATTCGACAAAAAACAGAAATGGAATTTTTTTTAAAGATTTAGTGAGAAAGAAGGCAAGAATAAAGATAGGTGATGAAGAATCAGCATTGTTAAATTTAGAAAAAAATGCTTTTTATTCCTATTATGTATTATTTAACATGCTGCAAACCAAACTCATTTTCTTCAAACAAAGCATGCATGTACTATATGTCAGAGGAGATATGGTTTCATTTCCTCAGAAATATGATATATTTGATTTCGACTAAAACTATGTTCTAACTATAGTTATTGTTCGTTAGCTGACAGAGTCTTCTGGGACTCCACACTTACAAAATACATAAGTTATATAATGATGAAATTGCTGACATTATATAACCTGAAATTTTAAGAGGTGAAAATCTGTCTAAATTTCAATTACTCAAGTTCATCTATCTGCTGGAAATTTAATGTTTCTTCTTTTAACTAGTAAATGCAAAAATATTTCATAACCATAGTATTCAATATCACGTAGTCCTGAATTCTTTAATAATTAAGTGTACAATTGGGTTGCATGGGGAGCATATTTATTTTCTAAGTTCAGAATATCATACCAGCATCTTATGTATTTCCTCACTTTAATCAGAAAAAAAAATCTGTTAAATGACAGTTTCAATGTTATTTTTTTTATGCATCATAATGATTGCTTAATGCACAAGTAATTTTTTCATCAACCATAAAAAACAATACCTTTCCTGGGCCTTCACAGGTGGTGCAATGGGTTAAGGCGCAGCACTACAGACTGGCTGCTGCCTCTCCTCAGTGCGAGTTTGATTCCATGCCCTAGGTGTGATCCACATGAGGCAGCAGACTTCTCCTGTCTTGCCTGCTGTTCCCCTCAGCAGTGCACTTGGTGAGTCTGCCTGTTCTGCACCCCACTCTGACTCTGTGGAATGCTCTCACCGCTACTATACCTCTGGACCCCACTTGTGTATTCATAAATAAATAAATAATCTTTAAAAATTATTTAAAAATCAAAAATGAATGCCTTTCCAACTTTTATATAGAACATCAAACACTGCAACTAATGTAATTCTGCAGACTATAAGGTTGATCAATATCCTCACTTATTTAAGTATTATTGCAAATAAAACACTGGTGTGTGTGTGTGTGTGTGTGTGTGTGTATTTATATCTATATCTATATACTTATAGATATGTCTGTGTTTGTTTAAAGATTTATTTATATATGCATACAAGAACTGGGGTATAGGCAAGAGGTGTGTGTGTGTGGGGGGGGTGAGTGGATTAATCAGAGACAGAGTAGGGGGCAGAACAGATAGAACTACCAAAAAAACACTGCTGAGGGGAACAACGGGTGCAATAGGAGAGGTCTGCTGTGCCATATGGGTCACCTCCCCATCTGGTGGTCAAACTCGTGCTGCAATGCTGCTGATCGCTCCACAGTGCTGCATTTTAACATCTTGTGCCCAGGGAGGGCCCAACAATGGCATACATATATTGTTTGTTGCCTTTGTTAGGTGCATTATTTTTTGTTGAGGTCATACAAGTTTACCACACTGTATATAAACTAGGGATATAGGGTCATAAGTCAGAGGATATATGTTACCATTCCACACCCACCAACAAAGCACTTATAATATCCCACCGAAATCTATTGCAGTCATATTTATAAGGATTGCCTTAGCTTTTTCTATTCCTTTCTATCCTATGTATGAATGGTTTTCAGTATTTTATTTTGCCTTTCTCCTAATTATTCTCTCAACATATCCCCTTCATTTCTATCCATGTTGTTCTGGGAAGTGAAAGATTTTATCTTTTTATAGCTGAGTTGTATTCCATTGATTATGCAATTGCATTTTCTTAATGTCCTCATTTGTTGTTGGCACTTGTTTTTTATAATTTGATTATTATAAATAGTAGTGCAATGAATATAAGAGTACAGATGTTTCTGTAAAGTGGTGTTTTTGCACTCATCAGGTAGATGCCTAGTAACAGAATTGTTGAATCATTTAGTAGATCTATATATATATGGCAAAACCTCCATACAGTGTTTTAGAGGCAAGGTTTTTGACGACTCTATAGTGTTTGTCAACTCTATTTCACTTTTTAAAGTATTTTCATATTCAACAGGTATGAATGGTGATGGACACATGTTTTAAAGAGATTTATTTTTATTTATTTATGCATATAAGACCTGGGGTGTAGGCTAGAAGTACAGGGAAGGGGTGGTGGTGAGAAGATTCTTGAGAGTCAGAATGAGAAGAAAAACATGTGGGTAGACTGAAATACTCTGGTAAGTTAATTTCTGATGAACACAGTTTTAACAGCTTCTATGATAACCTAATTATTGGGTCAACACCTTAAAATAGGAGTCTTATCTGTTCCACTCATGCTTCATAAAAAGCAAATGTACTTAATGTTAAGTTTGGTAATAGCAATGCAATAGATGAAGAGTTAGAATGCTAATGCTTCAGATAATTTCGGTTATTATCAGCCAGATTTGTTCTGTTTCTCCTAATAGTCATCATATATTTTGAATGAGTATATAAAGAATTAATCAGATTTCCTAGATTTCATTTCTGTTTCACCCTTTTAGTGGCTGGTTAGAATTGAGCAAAATAATTAATTAATTTATCAAGTCAGTAATGTTACTACTAAACCTAGAAACATTTATTTGGTAGCTGTTTTGAGGGAAATGGGTAAATGTGACACATAATATTAAGCATGGAATATAGCCATTATTATAATGTAATCCGTTTAGAAAGTGATGAAAGAATTATCAGATTTCGAGGTTGAAAAGACTGTGATGGTTATCTACTTTAGAAATTTTATTTATTTGTTCTTGTGTAGAACTGGGAGCATTCCAGGGGAGCAGGGAGTGTGAGGATTCACCAGAAAGAGTGGAAAGCAGAACATGCAGGTCTACTGAAATAAGGGGAGCAGTGGGTGAGGAGAGGTCTGCTCTGGCATATGTGGGTTAGCTCCCTGGCCCAGATTGAAATAAAGTTATAGTGCTGACACTTCACTTTGAGTTCCCCAGGGAGACCCCTGCTTGTCTAATTTAAACCTACATATGATATTTGCATCTCCTCTTATACCACCCTCCTGGAAAGGCTGAGACCATTGAATTTGCGTTTTATTTGATCTCCAAAACTCCTAAATTGGGGCCTCAAGCTACTGTCATAGAACTACCCTTGGTCTCCTTCTTTTATGTGGACTCACATGGAAATGATTCATCAACATTATCTTTCAGTGTTTCAAAGTTATGACTAACTCACCCTCTTGCTTTCTCCTTTTCAGTTTGGAAACACTGATTCTCCAATTAGGATCTCCTGCCTACCTTGTTCCTTTATGAGTCTCTAGTTTAGACATATTTCTTAAACAGAACATTTAGAGGTTAATGCAATGCTTCTGAGGTGTGATGATCCCAGAAGGGCACTGTATTGATTCCTTCTCATCTTTTGTTCTATGTATAGTTGTTCCCTTTGTGTAACCTCAAGCCACAATAACACCACTGCCACATCATGGCAGAGAGACAGTGAGCATCACAGCTGACTATAGTCCACATTTTCACTCCTCTCTCCAGCCTTCTTGTGCATTAGTATTTACGAACTTTCTAGACACATTTATCATCATTATCTATATTAAAACACTCCTGTTATGTTGGCCAGCCCATGTGAATTTGCCTAACTTTGCCATCAGTGAATTTGCTGTTCCTCCAAATTTGAGTCAGTGGCTAAACATACATGTGTCTGACATCAAAGTCCTCATTAAGTTAGAAATAATTTTCTTAAAATGGTTAGAATGTTAATATTTCAGAATTCCAAAAATACAAACATATGGCCAATGATACTTTAATGTCTGCCAATTCATTGTAATAAAGTTATGAGGGAGGGAAGTTATGAGACAAGGAAAGGTTACCATAGAAGATACTGTTTGTAAGCTTTCAGACCACTATTTTAGTGTTACCAGTAAGATGAAGTATTATTGAATAATTATTTAATGGGAAACCACCTCATTCATAGGTTATCTGATCTCCATTTATTATCTTCATTTCTATTCTGTTATTTGATTCTTGATTATTTAAATTCTATATTTCCCACCTACCTTCTGAAAGAAAAAAGACAGTAAAGTTCAATGTATGTAATCATCAAATTGTGTGTGAAATATGCAAGTGATAGCACATTAATTCCTGCCCTTCTACTTTCCCTCTTAACATTGACTGCAGTGGTAAAGAAAAGAAATGTTGGCTTAAATATAGTAACTTATGGGCCCTCCCTGGTGGCGCAGCGGGTTAAAGCACAGCACTGAGAATCTAAAGCCGCTTCCTCATGAGTTCAATTCCCGCCTGCCCCGGAGG
>NW_004567110.1:60952050-60958198 GCF_000260355.1 Condylura cristata | reverse complement strand
TATATATAGTAACTTATAATTCTAGCCTATAATTTTTATGTCTTAATATTAGATGTTCTGACACTGTATATCATAGTTTTGTTTCTAATACTCAGGATACTCAATTGGTTGCTTTGATGGGTAAGACTTAACTGCTAAGGAAAATATAAGAGTTGTAAGAAGATGAATGAAATATGTCAGAAGGGTGTCACCTGTGTGTGGAATATAAAGAAGTCAAACAAAGGGTCAAATAAAGACAAACTTAAAACTAAGCTTTAAAAGCTAACTACAGAGCTGAGACATTGAGAGGGAAGAAGGAAGGTGGAAGACAAGAGCATAGTAGTGAATGAGCAAAATGGACTATGGTGGTGGGCTATGGGTGCGGTTGTGGTGGGAGAACTTCTGTGAGGGGTGGGTTCCTATTCACCTAAAATGTCAACAACAATGTAAGCCAACATCACCTCAAAAAGATGATAAGAATGATAAGAAAATAAAAAATAAAGGCCAAAGAACATAGATGAAAATATTTTCATTCCCAGATAGTGGGAATGTAAACAGGTCTAGCCCTTATGGGAAGCAATATGGAGGTGTCGCAAAGCAATGCAAATGGATTAGACATTTGATCCAGTAATTCCACTCCTATGCATTGACCCAAAAAAGTCAAAAACACTAATTCAAAAGAAAACTTTTATTCCTGGGTTTATTGCAGGATAATTTACTATAGTTAAATTATGGAAACAACACAAGTGCCTCAGAACAGGTGAGTGGATAAAGAAGATGTGGTATATATACACAATGAAATACTATACAATGGTAAAGAATATTAATTTATGCCATTTGTAGCAACATACTAGAGTGTCAAAGGATAATGATAAGTTAAACAAGTCAGAAGGAGAATGATATATACCAGCTGATGTTACTAATATGTGGGATATATAGTAGTCAAGCTAATCATGAGATAAAGATAATGTTTAAAACTAACCTTTGAAAGCAGAGTACACAACTGAAGCACCAGCAGGGAGGTGGCAAACGCAGGATAAGAACAAAGGGAAAAGAGCACAGTGGACTGTGGTGGTGGACTATGGGTGCTGTGCCGGTGGGCGAAATATGTGGGAACCCTGGTGGGGGTATTCAAATATTACTTCACTTAAAAATAAATAAACATTAAAAAAAGAGAAATAGGAAAATTAAATTACCACTGCTATAAGAAACATGTCTATTTTCACTCCACATCTCAATTAAAATAATTTAGTAAAAAGCCAAAATAAAAGTCCGATAGAAAGAGAAAAGTCCAAATAAGTACACACTTATTTGAAAAAAAAATCAATAAGAGTACCAGTAATAACGTCTACATTTTAAATTAATTGTTCTTTGTTACTGTGACAAAATTCAAGTTTCAATTCCACTTCTTCATATATAACATGGCATACATTTTACTGCATCTTTAGCATTTTGGTTACTTTTACTCTTGAATTTTTGTTACATAAACAACAAAGAGTTTGATCTAAGTATAGTTAAAGCTAGTGAATAATTTCTTTTTCAGCTATCTTAGAAAAATAGACACTTTGAAATTTAAAAATTCATGTAAAATTACATTTTAATTGTTACCCCAATTATTTTATATTTAAAATTTAAACAATATAAAGTCTTTAGTCCATCAAATATTAATCAGTGAATAATAAAATAATAACTCATTATGCAATATTTAAAAAAAATCTAAAGATTACTATTTCTATCTTTATTTTCCTCTTTTGTTTTTAATTCTGTTATTTTCCTTCCTCCTTCTCAGAAAGAATGAAAATAGAACCTGTTTTGTAGTTTCTGAAATCTTACTGTACAAAAATCATATTGTAAGAGCTAGCAAAGGTATAAATTTTGCATTGTCAGCAGCATTTCTATATTAGCAAGTCTGAAGTGAAACAAGGAACCAGAATTTGTATAAGCATAGAGACTTAACCTTTAGACTCAAAGAGTTGTGCTTTTCTTTTCTTTTCTTGCAGCAGGAAGTTAATGATAATTTTTGATTAAAACACAAAAGTATAGTACACATGCCATAACAACATTGTCAATAAAATATGTAAAATAAATAACTGAAAGCAATCCCTGCTTTTACATTATTCACATTGAGCCTATAAAAGCAATATGATAACATAATCTGTGCAGGAGGTATTTTTCGATAAAACTGCCACAGTGAATTGAATTCCTTTTTCTTCAGTTTAAATGGTCTCAGCAGAATCATTGCTAGGACTCAGTCTGGGTTTTAGAACTGAAAGGTTCATAATAAACAGGCGATTGACATGTGCCAATCTCAAACATGAGACATTGAATGGTTCCTGCTTGATCTCAGATTTAAGGATGCCTTGGGCACTATAAGCATGTCCAATTTATCAGAAGATGTTTTTCATAAAGCAATAAGATTATAAAATGAACGCACACACACACCACAAACACACACACACAACATAAACACATAGGTTGAGGGGGAAGCTTGGATCTTGGACAAAATGTATCACTCATATGATAATATGTCAGGCATAAGTTCTCAGTAAAGATCTTTGATGGACCACCAGAAAATTCATAAACTTTAAACAACTCTCAATTCTAGAGAACGATGAATCATAACACATAGTTACATAAGATTTTTACTATTTTTTTTAAACAAAAACCTATCTGTACACTGATACTGCCATATATCCCTGGAAAAGATTTTTTAAACTCACAATTTACAACCTTGGGGCAGGTGATAAAAGACCACTGTTACTTCAGTAGTCACCTCATAAAAGAGAGAAAAAAAAAAGATAGTTTAAATCAGGTCCATTGTTCTGAATATAATGTGCAGTCATTCCTATTTAATCACCAATTTGAGAGTGCTCTTCTTAGTTAAAGTAACAATAGTATTTTTAGTGAATTATCAGCTAATTATGACGTTGGCTAACATATTCATCCAAGAGTGGGGTGGGGTAGTTTCCCCAAATACATTTGAGAGAATATTCTGCATACTATTTGTGGTAACAAATCTAAAGTTTCTTAAATTTGTTCCCAGTTTATTAAGATATAGTCACGTTTGATAAAACATATAAAATAAAACTCAATTGTAACAAATGTTTTCTAATAGTGAAATGAATTCAAATATAAATTTTAGTTTTACAGTTCCATGTTGGGAATAGAAATGTGAACACTACTTTGGACATTTTATACTCTGACATTTCCCCTGGTTTCTGATTCAGAGGTTCTGTGGTTTACATCTAGCAGGTGTACATTTTAATACATCTGCAAAGTAATCTCAATTGTATTGTAGAGAATAACAGTTTTATAAAGAGCTGCAGGGTTCAGTCATTTTTTTGTCTTTTACTGTGCAAATCATGTCTAGGCAATAATGTATCTAAACTTCTAAAATTAATTAGTCAATTGTCTCATTTTTATTTCATCAAGGAGAGATAAAATAATTGATTACTAGACATAAATACTTAAATACTGTTATATGTTTACAAATACATTTTTCAATTATTAGGGTGCTAAGATTATAGTTGCAAGCTTTTAGGAACAGTTCTTAATTACAGGTAATACTATATGTGCATATCTGTGTGTGCATATACACACATATATGTCATATATACATATAACCCACAAATGCATAAACACAAACGTGTATGTGTATTAGATAATAGCTAAATGGTGAGATAGGTGAGAGTCAGAGAGATAGGGAAAGACTCAGATATTGAAGGATCAAGGGTCTATGTGATTTTTTTTCAAAGATTTATATATTTATGCATATGGAACTGGGGTACAGGCCAGAGGTGAAGGGGCAGCTCACCAGAGATTGAGCTGGGAGCAGAACAGGTAGATCATTGAAGTACACTGCTGAGGGGAGCAGGGGGCAGGTCAGGAGAGGTCACCATGTGGGTCACCTCCGGGGCGGGGATCAAATTCATGTGGAAATGGCTTTAGCTTCTTAGTGCTGTGCTTTAACCTGCTGAGTCACCAGGGAGGACCAAGAGTCTATGTGTTTAAATGGTCAAATTAAATCAGTGTCGTATCATACAAATTATTATATAGAGTAGGAAAGATAATGGATGTTCTACCAACTTCTAAACTTCTTCAGGCTTAAGTACCATGAGTATATAATTCTATTGAGATGAAGGAAAAGCAGGAAGGTACATGTACATAGTGGAAAGAGCCCATAGGCAGTCAGGATATCTGGAATATGATTTTAGCTATGCTGTGGACAATTTGCATAACTTTGTGCAGATAATCAAAGCTTTGAAAATATCCTCTTTGCATTAAGAAAAGTCCATATATGTCAGGGGTCAGAAGTTTGTTTGTTTTTTTTTTTTTAGCACTAAAGAGTAAGGTGTTTGGGCTTTGAAGGACTGTATGATATCTGTTGCATCTACTTAAATCTGCTATTTTAGTAAGGAACATAGGGAACGATTCTTGCTCTCTTTTTAAACATTTATTTATCCATGTAAGAGCTAGATGTCAGCCAGATTTGCAGAGAGATAAGAGGATTCACCAGAGACAGAGTGGGGAGCAGAACAGGCATAGATTGAAATGCACTGCTGAAGGGAACAGTAGGTGAAACAGCAAAGGTCTGCTGCATCATTTGGGTCACCTCCCTGGCTGGGGAATCAAACTCATGCTGCCAGTGGCTGCAGTTAACCCCTTATGCCACCAGAGAGACCTCACTAAGGGAACTGTTCTTTTTTTGTTTGTTTGTTTTAAGATTTATTTATTTATTTATTTATGCATACAGAACTGGAGTACAGGCCAGAGGTGCAGGGACAGTGAGAGAATTCACTTGAGGCAGAGTGGGGAGCAGAACAGGCAGTTTGATGAAGTAGATTGCTGAGGGGAGTGGCAGGTGGGTCAGTAGAGGTCTGCCGTGCCATGCAGGTCATCTCCCTGGCCTGGTATTGAACTCATGCTGATGTGGTTGTGGCTAGCTTTGTGGTGCTGTGCTTTAACCAGGAAGGGCACAGGGAACTGTTCTATACAATAGTTTAGCAAATAGTTGTGTCTTTGTCATCTAAGAAAACTTTTTATGGACACTGATATTTGATATTCACATAATTTTTATTCACAATTTTGTTTATTTTATAAAAATCTTAAATATAATAATCAGCTTTTGTTTACAGACTATATGTCATTAAGGTAGCAGATTGACAGAAAGGGAGTTTTCTGACCCTTAAATTATACTATTTCCAAGAATTATTATGCTCTCAAATTCTTGATGCTTTTACTATGAATGTCCTACTTTGAAAAATTCTATTATTGTCCTTACTCATGTTCTTATTTTCTATGGATAAATTTGGTATTTTTTTTAACATTTCCAAACCTTATAACAACTGACTCATTATTTTGAAGGGCAAATTTATGCAAAGTTCTTATTTTTCTGATATTTTTCTGATATTTAAATCACCATCATTAATGAAATGTTAGGTTTATTCACACTCTTTACAAAATATTCCTCTGAAATTTATAATCATAGCCAAATGTATTCTAGAGTGAATATCCACATTACCAAAAAAAGGACCAAAGTTAATTATTTATCAACTTGAATTATATTAAAAAAAAGCATCCAAAAGAAACTAATGATGTCCCCACATAGGAATCAAAGATATTTGATGTCAGCATTACCCTGATATGTGTGTGTGTATGTGTACATACACATTAAAACAAAGAAAGTTATACTTTATCACAAATGCTGCTTGCTCAATTTTTGGATTTTTTTTTCAATTTTCCCATTTGATTAATTATTTTAAAGCATCATCTTCCTATTCTGTTCTAATTTTACTTAGTGGAATTATTGATTCTTAGAGTGAACTATCTAGCTTTCTTACAATAAATTTATAGTAATTTACCCCTCTGAACCTTTTTTTAGGTGTAACTCTTTCAAAAACTTGTAAAGTGTCACTTATATTATGAGGATAAGTGACTTTGAGTGTCCTAAATGCTAGGTATTTTACTCACATTCTAATTTAGGAATATTAGTGTTTGTTAGAATATATAATAAAAGATAAAAAGAAGCACTTTTTGAATTCAGCATGGAAGCATGAGCATTATGATCATCTTCATGAAGAACTACTTTAACATTATTTAAATATTTCAAGTTTAAAATTGTTTCTCAGATATGATAAATTTTTGCATTTGCTTACATTTACAAGTATTA
>NW_004567110.1:60936541-60951190 GCF_000260355.1 Condylura cristata | reverse complement strand
AAAAAAAGCCCATCTATAGAAAAACATCACTATATATATATAAATTTTTTGATAGCTCCTTAGAAAATCCCCTTTCCTAGCATCTGGTTTTATTTGCTCTGACTCAGATTTATTTGTACATGAGAAAACTTCTATCTCCAGTATGGTTTTGAAGGCCAATGGTAGAAAATGTTTAACATTGTAACTTCTATGCCAAGAATACCAACAGGACAAGCAAGAAGTGGTTCAAAGACTTTTTAACGAAATCTGGGAAATTTAATAACCATGTGGGGCTATGGAAAGCTCCAGTTGATTTCTGGGGCTTTAAAGTGCTACATCAAGGACATGAATGTAATTGAGAAATAATCCCACCTCATGTTAACCTTGAATTTGTGCACAAGTTGACAGAGAATATGACAGGATTTTTATTTTCCAGAGCATGTGAGGCATTTCATGACACAAATTCCTTACACAGGCACACATAAACACTTAAGGGGTAAGCAGAATTCCACTGGGCACACTAGGGGATAATACAGTCATTGCATATTCAGTGTAGAAAAGTCTCCAGTGGCAGACAAATGAAATGACAATTAGCCCTGTAATGATGTAGGGTTGTCATGCAACTATCCCAGGCCAGGTAGGTTCAGTGTCAGTTTGCACAAACAGAAAAAGAATGTTGAATCTTTGGAAGATTTTCCAGTCTTTCAATGCTGGCACCAGACACACAAGCAGGCAGACAGAGCAAGAGAGACTCCAAGCGAGAGAGGCAGAGCAGAGCAGCAATGCCACTGCCTGGTGGGTCCCCTTTATATGTTAAGTGCCCAGAGCCACGAAACCAGTGCATTACTGCAAACACAAAGCACATCTTTTGTTTGGTAGGTGTTAGGGGGGGCGGGGAAACTTATCCAAGGCATGGATGGTAAAGTAAAGCTTGACTTACAGTTTTCCTTCCAAGAGTATTACAGAGTTGTCACGTTACATTATTCTATTATTTAAAACCTTCAATTCTCTACAAAAATTATGAAATAAACAATCAACATTAAAGTAAGTGAACCAGTCAGTAGATACCATCCTAGAAGTCCAGATATTAAAATAGTAAATAATGTTTTCAATCAGCAATTATAAATAACTTTAAAACTCTGAAATAGGCCACCCCTTCTGGCACAACTGGTTAAAGTACAGCAATAGCCACAGATGATTCAGCACCAGTTTGATCCCAGGCCAGGGTGGCGATCCCAGGCCAGTAGACCTCTCCTGTCTTGCCTGCTGCCCCTTCAGCAATGTACTTCATCAATTTGCCTGTTCTGCTCCCCACTCTGTCTCTGGTGAATTCTCTCACTGTCCCTGTACCTCTGGCCTACACCCCAGTTCTGTATGCATAAATAAATCTTTAAAAAATGAAAACCTCTGAAATATATGTATATATGTATATATACCAAGTAATTAAAAAAAATGTCTCACTAATATATATTGTAAATTAAAATATATAAATTATTTTTTGAAGAACCTAGTTGATATTTTGGAGATGAAATGTAGAGCATATTAAATTATTTACTGATGAGGCTCATTAGCAGCTTTGAGTTGGCAGAAGAAAGGATGAGTGAATTTAAAGAACTATTATGTGAGAGTATCCAATATAAGAAACTAAGAAAAAATGAATAAAACTGAACTCAGCTGACTTCTCAAGACTGATTCATCAGTTGTGGAACTTAGGAGTTGTACTTCTAGTCTCAGTAGAAAAGAAAGTTGAATAGACTGATAATCAACAGGCAATCTTAGTTCTACTGCAGTACTGAGATCACTAAAGAAAATATACTTCACAATAGTTGAGAGATACAGACAGGCAGACATAGCGAATCATAGATTAAGACAACAGAAACACAAGAGTAGAATGCATTGGAGCAGGACGACTTAAGTGTAAGGGCCGGATTACTAACAGATCCATTTCGACAGGGTTCGATATTGAGTCAATAAGTGACGGAGGGTTCTGGAAGAGTCCCTTTAATATGTCAGTGGGGGTTCTGGCTCAGGATTTTGGCCCTGTTCATATCACTCTGTAGGTTTTCCAGACCCTGTCTCTGCTATGTATGCTAGTGTGCTTCAAGTGGAGTAGTATCCACATTTCTTGGTGATTGGATAACCTGTTCCCTGCCTACCTTCACAACTTCAGTTCATTAAATTCTGGCTGAAACACATTGAACTTTATTTGTCAAAGGGCTACAATTTGCTAGTCATTCAAAACTTGTCTGTAACTCAGACCCTTTGACACACTAATGTCAACTGTCCATGCCTCCAAGCAGCTAATATCTATTGTATACTCAAGCTTTGCCTGACCTGCTACTGTTTCTATGGTTTCCCCACCCCCCCTGCATGTCCTAACTCAGAAAGTGCACTTAACTCTAACCATGTATTTGGTTTCTCTGTTGCCAATAGTTATGCATCTAGAAAAACAGGACATACCTTTATTTCAATGTAGCTTATTTTGAAAAAAAAAAACAAACAAACAACAACAACAACAAAAAACCTCATACTCATTTAAAAAAAAAATGCATGTAAGAACAGGATCCGCCAGAGACAGAGTGGGGAACAGACAGATTTACTGACATACATTACTGAAGGAGCGATGGGTGAGACTGGAGAGTTGTGCTGGGTCACCTTCCTGGCGTGGGATCAAATTTGTGCTGAAGTGTCTGGTGATAATTTGATAGTGCTGTGACTCTTTTGCCAAGAAGGAGGCCCTATTTTTTTTTTTTTGAATGAATGGAAAGAACATTATTTGACATATTATTTCCAGGCTTTTAAATAACTTTGGAAACAAAGTGAATGCTAGAGTCACTTCTTGTCTTACAGTAAAGAAGCCTTTGCCAGAATAGTTCATAGTATTGCAAAGTGTGGGCCAGGGCAGGAAATTACTATTTTCGTGTGTGGCATATTTATTATCATCTTTGACTCTCACTTTCCTCAAAAGTAGCAGTGATGATAACACCTTGGAGAACTATTTGAGGATAAAAGGGTATGTTGTATTTAAATCATGTCAATTAATGGTTGATATCATCACTGAAAATAATTTTTAGCTCCCCAATTAATTTTGAGAAGGGATGTCTTTTAAATTGACAATAACTCATAATCCATCCTTTTTCTACTCACATAAAATAAGCAACTTGCACTATTTCTAAGCAGTTAGTAAGGCAATCACATTTATATATTTTGTATCTTTAAAATAGTATTTGGAATATTAACCAGTTTGATAGTCCCTATTTTCCTTAGAAAATGCATCATCATTTTATTGAAAATAGTAAAAAAAAGTACCATGCCAGACAATTGTGTTTGAGCCAAGTTTTCTATTCTTTTGGTTTCCAAAGTCTTAACAGCAGTCAGTCCCAAAGGGAGGGAAAAATGAATCTTGCTTTCCCCTACAGACGTTTTGGATTTTTAAAGTAGTCTCACTTTTCAATAGCTAAAACATGGATTTCTTTAAAGATCATGGCCTTTTGGAATCCCGAGGTACTCTTCTTTAATCTAAGGATTCCCTGTCCTAATGTTTGAATAAGGGTTTCCTGAGAATGAGTTTGTGAAAGACCATGTGCTCTACTATGCAGTGAATATAAGATATTGAGTTCAACCATAAAATACAAAGCTGACAGGGATTTTGAAATAATCGTGTAAAATACACACCCTATTGTTTAAATTCAAAGGTCCTAGAACCTAACTACTTGGGATCAAATCTGTTTGTAAATCATACAAGGCAGTTTTCCTACCCTCTCTGTTCAAGCTATCATATAGTTAGTCAAATAGGAAGGATAACAGCACTTTCTTCTCAGGTTGTTAGGGGTTTTATTGAGACTGGAGGAAAGATCACAATCATTGTTAGCCATTATCATCAAGTCTCACTTTTCAACAATGTCAAGACAGTGATTTAATGGGCTCCATGGAAGCAAGAAGGGATCATTGAAATAGCAGTTCAATGGCATACATGTGTTAGAATTGAGGGCAGATAAATTTTATTTCAAAATAAGCAATCATTGCAAGCGAATTGAGACTACCAATTCAGGCTCACAGACAGCAGCTGAATCAGCTATATTGCATTATGAGGTTTAGCCTAACGTAATTATGTTGTCACAGAGGTGAGGTAGAACATTTTATGTGCATTTCTGCAGTGATTCAGCAAAGCCTATTTAGAGGAAATATTTAGAAGTATCATTGTTACCAAAAATAAATAAATAAATAAATAAATTACCTGAAGAGTTTCTCTCTTTTCTTGAGGGAAGAATTGGTTACTTGGTATGTAATATTTTTCATAAGACCATGGGTTTTCATCATATATATTCATCATTTCACCCTCTTGTCAAAGGGCCATGCTGAGTGGACATATAGGTGTCCACTCAAGAAAACAAACAAACAAACTTCAGCTCATGGACAGAAACCAGAATGCAAAAGAGTAAAATGGTGTAATTGATTATTTATGCATATGCTTTGATTAAGTATGTCTGCTTCCCACATTATAATTCTTTTGGAGCCTTAGCTTTTCTTTCATTCTTTTTAAATTCATATGAAATGTCATAGTGTAGCAGAAATTATGTGGTCCTGACATTAGAGAACTAAGGCTGAATTAAAATACTTACCTTGGTAAATTATCTAATCTCTCAAGGGCCCAGTGTCATCACCTATAAAATGGAAATACAGTGTAATTACAAGGATTGCATTTAATTTTTTTTTTTAAATCCTTTTTAAAATTTTTTCACAACAAAGGATTTACCCAGTCAGGTGTGGTCACCATAGTTGTCCTGCCACTCCAGTGCCCACAGTTCTTTGTCACATGCCACCACACTCTCCTCCACCCCATTCTCTACAATCCCCCTCGTATCCCTTCCTCTGTGTCTCAGTTATGGTTTGCTTTCAAGGGTCAGTCTTACAGCTTGTCATCATCTGCTCCCTTGTTTAGTATCTATGCCTTCCACATTTAAGTGAAACCATATGGTTTTCTCTGGCTAACTTTGATTATAATTACCCCTTTCAATCCCATTCCATTTGCTGCAAAGGCATGAATCTGTCACTTTTTAATCACTGAGTAGTATTCTAGTATACATGTACCCCATTTTCTTGTTCTAGTCATCTCTGCTGGGACATTTAGGTTGTTTCCATATCTTGGCTATATAAATAGTACTGCAATAAGCATAGGAATGCAGGTTTCTTTTCAAATTATTGTTTTTGTGCCTTTTACTCCTTAAGAGTGGAATTGCTGGGTCTCATGGTAGATCTGATTTTAATCTTTTGATTAATCTCCATGCCTCTTTCCAAAGGTACTGACCAGTCTACATCCCATCAACAGTATATTAAGGCTCTTTTCTCCAGACCCTCACCAGCAATTATTTCTGGTTTCTTTGTTAAGCCCCATTCTCTCAGGTGTGAGGTGGTATTTCATTGTGGTTTTTGATTTGCATTTCCCTGATGGTAAGTGGTGATATGCATTGCATCCTATGTCTGTTGGCCTTCTGCATGTCTTCTTTGGAAAAGTGTCTATGTAACTTTTTGGCCTGTTTTTTGATTTTTGAATGGATTGTTTTCTCTTTTGTTGAATTGTATAAACTCTTCGTAGTTTTTTTTTTTTTTTTTTTGTTATATCAATCCCCTATCAGATGCACGATGTTCAAATGTTTTCTCCCAGTTAGTAGGGTATTTTTTTGCTTTGTGCTCTGTCTCTTTTAATGAACAGAAGCTTTTTAGTTTGATGTAGACACCGCTGTTTATGTGCTCCCTGGTGCCAGTGCTGAGTCTGCAAAGATGTTTTTGAAGTTTCTGTCATACGGTTATTTTAAATATAAATACATTATGTAGATGCTAAAGATTATAGCTCTGTGGATAGAATAAAGTATAAGCACAAACTTTTGCTTACTTCCTCTATTTTTTTTGTTTTCAATATTTCAGATACTATTATATATATATATATGTATATATACACACACATATATTTTATTAGGTAACATTGGATTATAGTAATAAATATGATTTAGAGATTTATGCTCCCAGATTTACCTTTTATTCAGATGCACATTACTATCCCTCCACACCCACCATCAAACCATCCATAATCCTCAACCATAGTCCCCATTAAGCCCCTTCCTTCTCTTTATTTTGAGAAAATTATATTTTGATATGTTGCTCTAATAAATAAGAATGCACCTTGGTAAACGTTACCAGCTTTCCCCTGATGGTTACATTTCACTATTACATATGAGCGTGTTGCTATTTATACAATTAATTGATTCCCCTCTCTCTGCAATAGCTACAGTTTTGCCTTTGCGTACACGTGCATGTGTGTGTGTTTAGTGCTCTATGATTTAGGCTATAGTGTGCATTAATTGAGTCAAGATGCAATTTCATCAGTCAGGGTCCCAGCTGTTGTACTTTGATAACAAAACCACCTTTTTTTGGGCCCTTCCTGTTGTCTCAAAGGATTAAAGTGCAGCACTAGGAAGTTGGCCACAGTTGCCTTGGCTTGAGTTCTATCTTGAAGAGGGAGGTGACCCACATGATGCAGCAGACCTTTCCTGCCTCACCTGCTGCTCCCCTCAGCAGTGTATTTTGCCAATCTGGCTGTTCTGCTCCCCACTCTGTCTCTGGTGAATCCTCTCACCAGCCCTGCCCCTCTGACATGTACCCCAATTCTGTATGCATAAATAAATAAATCTTCAAAAAAAAAAAACAAAAAAGAGGCTTTTTTGATCACCCCCTCCAACATGCTTTCTATGACTACTGCCAAGTGGTCATAGGAATCACTGATATTCTCAACAGCTCGCTGTTGCTTTTGGTTTTTGGCCATTATGAATAACTTTGATGAGAATACAAGGTAAAAGTTTTCTGATTGAAACATGTTTTCACTTATCTTGGATATATATTTAGGAGAAATAATTGCTGGTGGAGTAATGTATTTCTCTACTTGAGGAAGTACATGAATTTTTTTCCAATCTAGTCATGCTAGTCACCTTCATGCTAGCAGTGCTTCAGGGGTCAGATGTCTCCACTTACCAACTCTTTATCTTTTCTGTCTTGTTTACTGCAGTATTCTCAGTTGTAATTCATTTGCTTTTGATTTACATATCCCTTGTGATTAGTGCTTTTGAGCATATTTTCATGTACTCATTTGTCATATATTCCTTAGCTTAGTATTTATTTAGATCATTTTCCTGTTTGTAAAAATTAGGTCAGGTGTCTGTTGTTGAGTAGTAGTTGTTCCTTAGGGATTCTAGATTCAAATGCTTTGTCAGATATATGAGACAGATATAACATTCATGTTCTATGGGTTGTATTTTTGTTTTCTCAATATCAATAGTTTTATTTGAAGTGAGAAAGATTTAAATTTTATGATATCCAACTTATTTAGACTTCAGTTATGTCAAATCCAATAAACCATTACCTGATTAGTCATAAAATGTGTACCTGCCATTTCTAGTTTTCATTATATTGATACTTACATTTAAATCTTTGATAATTATAGGTTAAGTTTTCAATGGTGTGTAATAGGGATTCTTCTTTATCCTACTTTTGTTTTCTTACCTCCCTCTTTTCCTTCCCCTTTCATTCTCTCTTTACTGAAGAAGGTTGACCTAGAATATTTAGCAATGGGCTGAATATAAAGGGTGAGAAGATTCATTCTTATTTGTGCTGCATCTTAAGGGGGGTGACATTATGTGCATTGCCTACTCCAAGATTTTGAAAGTGTTATTTTTCTACTTGAAGCTTTCCCCCTCTTTCTAAATTGCCAATTTGCCCTCTCCCTGGATATAGCATTTGATAAAAACCTTATATATTTAAATATTTTTAAAAATGTATTTATGCGTAGGTGAACCGTGGTACAGAACAAAGGTGTCAGAGATGAGAGGATTCACCAGAGACAGAGTGGGGAGCAGAACATGCAGATCTGCTGAAATTCACTGTTGAGAGTAGTAGGGGTCAGGACAGGAGAGTTCTGCTGCACCATGTGGGTCAGCTCCCTGGCCAGGGATCAAACTCAGGTGGTAGTGGTGATAGCAATGAGACTTAAACCACCAGTGAGGTCCCAGATTTATGATGGGTTATATTGGTTGGTTTTATATGTGAATTAGCTCTTCATAACTGGAACATATCCACTTAATCTTAATATATTGATTATTTACTTTTGCCTTCAATTGGTTAATATTGATCCCTTTTGGATGTAAGCTCAAGTGAAATATTTGGAAATAGGTTTTTCCTTTTTTCAGTCTTTGTCTCGTTTTGCTTTATGATAATATTTAAATATAATAAGGAAGTGTTTTCTCACTTTATGGAAGATATTTTTACAATTGTTAATTCTTTAACAATAATAAAAGTGAAGACCTTTTGGGCCTAAGCATTTTATGAGGTGGCATTTTTTAGCTTATAAAAATGTATTTAATAATCAAAGAACTATTTAAAATAGCTATATATATTTTTTTGAGATTTCTTATAGTTTGTAATTTTGGAAGAATTTGTTCATTTCTCATAACTTCTCAACTTTATGAGCCTAAAATTATTAGTGTTCTTTATTACCCTTTTGATGTTTCAGGATTTACAGAATGAAAAGTTTTATTCCTGATTTCACTCATATATACCTCACTCACTTTTTGTTCTAATCAGGTTTGCTACCTTTAATTATTATTCATTCAATTCTTTTTGGAGATCAACATTTTGTTTCATAGATTTTTTTTTATTATTTCCCTTATTAATTTATTTCTATTCTATCCTTCTTATATATATAAATTCATTCATTCATTTATTTATTTTCTGCATGTAGAAAACTGGGGTGAGGGCCAGAGGTATGGAAGGTGGTGAGAGGACTCACTGGATACAGAATGGAGAGCAGAACAGATGGGTTGACTGAATTACACTATTTTAGGAGCAGTGGGTGAGACAAGAGTGGTCTGATGAGACATGTGGGCCACCTCCCTTCCAGGGATTGAATTCAGACTGTAGTAGTGATAGCACTGAGGCTTAACCCCACAGCCACCATGAAGGACCTTCTTTTTGTTTAATTTCTTCAGTGATTTGGTTCATTTCCCTCTAGTTTCTAGGACAGGTACTTAGTATTTTGATTCACGATCATTTTTCTTTTCAATGTTCACTTTCAGTATCATTCCCATGGTTGTTATAGCTGAATCTGACATATTTCATTGTGTTCTAACTTCATATTCATTCATTCAGTGTTATTGTGATTTTCATTTATTTTTAAGATGATATCACTGTAAATTAGTTTGGCATGTATTGTTTAACTTACAACATTTCAGAAATTTCCCTTAATGTTTACATTATTGATATCTAGTTTGGTTCTGTTATCAAATAAGTTCAATTTTTGAAGTTTTATAAACTTTTTTTAAATATGACTCTCCATATAGTATTTTGTGGTGAATGCTCTAGTGCTTTTTTCTTAATGCATATTCTCTTGCCATTGGGAAGATATGCTGTAAGTGATATATATTTTTTTTTTTGGTTAATTTTTTCTCATTTATGTAATTTCTGATATGTCTATCTTGGTTCAGGTACTGAGGGTAGAATGTTAAAATCTTTCAAATTGTGGAGCTGTTATTTATTATTATTTTTTTTCTGTCAGTTCAGTTCATTTTTATTTGATGCATTTTGTGGCTTTACTGCTTGATCAACACACATTTAAGGTTTTTTTTCTTAATGGTGGTTGATTCTTATATCATTACATAATTTATTTTTCAGTAGTAAGTTTATTTATTCTATGTTTATATAATACCAATGTTGCCACTCCTGTATTTTTAATCATTTTTTGTATGTTCTATAATATTATATTATTTACTTTCAATCTATGTGTTTCTTAAAGTGCTCCTCAACAAAACCTTATTCATCTCAACTGGGATTTGGGTTTGCTTGGTCAGTATTTAACTTTGAAAACTTTGAAAGATGGCTTGTCCAAAAACTTTGGTTTGATGCATAATTTTACATATCATACATATAAATACAATTTGTACACATTTTATATGTTTTATATTATGTTTGCAGATATACATCTACATACCCCAAATCACATCTGATTTCATGGCAAATTCAGCCAAATGTAACACTAGAGATCAGATATATTAAAATCCTAGCTAATGACTAAACTGTTAATTATCGTTGACTTCAAGTTTAGGTTTAATTTTCTTGTCAAATTAAGTAAATTTACAATGTTTCAGATATATGCATTAGTATTCAGCCTATTTATGACATCAGAGTAGAATTTTTGCTCTTCCAAGGTAAAAGTCTCTCAGGATGTCTTCTAAGAGGCATTAAGGATGTGAATCGATCATATTTTGGGGTCATTGCTTGAGAGCTATAGCTTAATATTAAAAGGTTAACGAAAATGAGTAGTGAGAGAAAGTTTGGTGAGAAATAAAGTATGAGACAAAGAATAGCAAAAGCAATTAAAGTTTATTGTGCTCTCGGGTGGCACCTCTGGACCAAGCCAGGTGTTGCACCAATTGGGGGTTTTGGGGTTTCCTCTGTAGTATTGGGTGGCAGGGGGCTGACCTGGCAGAGGGGTTGGGGTGCAAGGTGGCCGCAACGATGGTTATTCCCCCCCCCCCTTTTAGTGTAGCAGTTTCCTGAAACTAGGCCAGTGGGGTTTCTTGGAACACCCCTGGCTGTGGGGCTTCCCGGAACACCCTGGGCAGTAGACTCCCTGGGGAGTTAACCTAACATGTATATCCAATTTTATCTGCAAAATGATAAATCTTTTTGTGAAATTGACAACATTAACCAAACTTGGGAGATGAAGATAAAAAAACAGCAAACCAAAATACTGAGAACCTCTAGGTGACCAAAATACCAATGTGGGCATGACTATGTGTCTATATATTTACAATGAGAACTAAATGTTATATCTCACACAAGCAAATCTATGGAAATAAACATCGAAAACAGGGAAGTAAATGTGATGACACAAAAATTAAAAATTTTGAACTTATTTCTAGTGTTTGAGGAAACTCCACACAGCTTTTATAGGGTTAGTTTATACTCCCACTAGTGTAAGAGAGCTCTTTTTTTCTCCATATCCTTGCATTTGTGATTTCTGTTTGTTTAATATGGGCTGTTCTTGCCAGTGTGAGATAATATGTCATTGTTCTTTTGATCTGCATTTCTTTGATAACGGGTAATGAACCCTTTTTCATACTTTTCTTGGCTATTTGCATTTCTTTTTTGGAGAAGTATCTCTCCTCATTTTTTGATTAGGTTGTTTGACTTATTTTGTTTTTTGTGTGATTTCCTTTTATATCTTTGATATCAGGTTCTTATCAGATGCATGGTATGCAAATATTCTCTCCCGTTCAATAATGTATCTCTTTGTTTTGGTTAATATATGACCCAGCCATTCCATGCTAGGAATCTACCCAAAGTATTAAGTACCTAGTGTAGGAATTCTTCAATAGATGCTTATAGAATGGACAAATTTATAAATAAATGTAAGGCAGTAACAAAAATTACCTAAGATTTAGGTTGTAGGTTATAAGCATTCAAACGTTATTAAACTATCATGACCCAATACAATAATCCCAATCTTAACTAAAGGAAGTGAGTTAATGATACATATTTAATACAATCGGATGCATTATAATATTTAGAAATATTATATTTTCTGGAATAAACATTGTCAATTTCATTAATGCCAGAAAAAAACTTTGACATAATGTGTGTAAACTTATTGTTGTTTTAAACTGCTTAAAGAATGGAAACAATTATAACCTTATATTAAAAAGTAAAAAAAGGCCCTCCCTGGTGGCGCAGCGTGTTAAAGCACTGCACTAAGAAGCTGAAACCACTTCCTCCTGCCCCGGAGGTGACCACATGGCGTGGCAGACCTCTCCTGACCCGCTCGCTGCTCCCCTCAGCAGTGTACTTTCGTTGATCTGCCTGTTCTGCTCCCCACTCTGTTCCTGGTGAATCCTCTCACCCTCCGCATCTCTGGCTTGTACCCCAGTTCTGTATGAATAAATAAAAAATAAAAAAATAAAAAAAAGTAAAAAAAAAAAAACAATTAAAAAGATAATTAAATTGAAAAATGTGAATAATTTAATCTAAAGTTCAGTTCACTGAGACTGAATTATAAGCTATTCCTATGGTTACAACTTATTAAAAATAACAGGTTCTAATTATATGCAAATACTTAAGAATCAGGTCTGCTTTTATTTTATTGCATCTTTCAGGGTATCATAAAATCCTTTTTAAAGCTTGTCTTAGATTAGAATGTAAACATTGTCAGAATCATTACAGGATATTTGACAGTTGAGAAAATAGACTATGGTGGGCTTTGAGATCTATGTATTGATCTATGAAAGTAACTTAAGTACCCCAGTGTCAGATGACTTGGGATAAGATAGGTATGCATACACATGGTTTATTACTAAGTCATTAAATGAAAAAGGTGAACTTTTTCCATTTGTAACATGTGGAGATTATTGTTGTCAACAGGAAATTATGCTAAGCAAAACTAGTCAAAATTAGAAAGATAAATACCAGATGGTTTCCCTCAAAATGTGGAATATGGATGAACAAAACAAAGTAACAGGCAAAACCAATCAAAAGCAATGTAAGAAGTAGAACTCCAAAATTGAAGCTGTTGTTGGGGAGAAGGGTGGAAAACAATTTTAGAAGGGAGCACAATGGACTATAGTGGTGAATTATCAGACATTTTTTTAGTGAGCATGATAGGATAGAATACACCTGAAGAAGTGGAATCTTATATTTCTCAATTACATAAAATTAAAAAAAAAAAAAAAGAAAATATTCTACTCTTGTGTGAAAAACACCAGTGGATACAATACAATGGATTTGATTACAGCAGTTAATGTATCCAGAAATTTTCATTTAATGTTACTTATTCTTCATCATTAATTTTTTAAGACATAGTGAGTTATTCTGCTATCACTGACACTCATTCTACATGTTTTTGGTCTTAAATGTGGTTATTTTTGAAGAAACTTATAGTGATGTATTATTTTGACTTAAGATTGTTGCTCCCTCTCTTTCATTAGTTTGCTTATTACGTTTCGGTACAAGCAGTCTTAATGAAGTTTTACAAAATTGAAAAATTCTTACTTTACACACATGGGGTTTTCCACAAGTTTCTTTCAAAATCTAAAGTAGTGCTATTACTTTAAAACTTGACCTATTATTTTGCACACCATTTAACTTCCAATTGCATTCTGAACCTAATTTAACTTTAAATTTACCTTTTAACCATTAAGAAAATAAGATTAGCTGAAACACAATTGCCAGCCATCTGGTTGTTTCAGTTCTTTCCATTTCTGATGTGGATTTTATTTCAAATGGCCTTGTTTACTTAGCTCAGTGTTAGATTAATAAATTTGTTGAACTGCTCTTCAGTTCTTACATATTTTTAACATTTTTGGCCATTCCATTAACAAGTTTAATTTGTTTTTTTCATGACTCCAACATTTAATTCCCTAATCTTCACTTATGTGTTGTTTTCATTCAATGAAAATCTGAAGTTGACCACTTTTCTATTTTTGTCAAATTTGACAAATTTACACCATGTTTTTGATGTCTTTGGTTTATGTCTCAGAATCCACAACCACAACTCTGTTTCCTTACAGCTTTGCTTATTCAGTGTCATCACAGCCAATTTTGGATGTGATCATTCAAATTTTGAATGGCAACATCATTGTCTTGGATATATGAAGAAAAAGTTTTGAGAAGGCTCATCACCAGATAGAGTGTCAACCAAAGTTGTTGCATGAATGATAACAGGACTCGTTTAGACAAATTTAGTTGTTTCCCAATAATTCTGCTAAAATTTTATGATCATCGTACAACTGTACAGTTCATAAAGAATCTCTCCTTTGCATCTCTGGGTTCTTTTTGGACTTGTCACACAAGAAAATAGACACCAGAAATAATAATATGAGAAAAAGAACAATTTCAATTATATACATATTAAGAATCTACATGGCTATAAGTTTAGAATAAATAGGACAAACCAACAAATTTTATCCTGAGTTGTTGTGGAGTAGGATAGGAACCTGTGTCTTCAAGAAGATAAGAAGGATGACTCATATGATGACAGTCAGGTATTCTGTAACTAAATTTTGTCCTGAGATTATAGATATTTTTCTCCATTTGAAAAGTTATTTTCTGAAGATAACTCTGAACTGGATAATTTCCACAGTCTTTATTCTCCCATGTGGACCTGGGGTGGGAAGAGTGCACTGAACTATGGTGATGGTGCATGGGTGATCAGTGGTGGGAAGCCTACAGGGATTACAACTGAGATTTTAAAATGTACAATATGAAGAAGGATGTAAAAAAAGAAAAAAAAAGATGAAAAAAGTTTCTATGAAAACCAAAAGGCCTCAAGTGACAGCTTGAAATTATCCATATACCATGGTGACAAACTCTCCTGAACATTCAGGGAGGCCTGTTCATGACATTTTAGGGAGACATAAATTTCACTTCAGATCATCCCAAATACACACAAAAGTCTTTCATATACACAAATTAAAAGCAAAATACCTAGGGACACTTAGAACATAAAGTTTAGGCATCCATATGAAAGAACAATGATGGGAAGGAATGAAGACATCTTAATCCTGTGAATTATGTGAATTTTTTTTTTAAAAGATTTATTTATTTGTGCATACAGAACTGGAGTACAGGCCA
>NW_004567110.1:60930855-60936131 GCF_000260355.1 Condylura cristata | reverse complement strand
ATGCAAATTTTTGAATACTTTTTTATTTATGCGTACAAGAACTGGGGTTCAGGGTGGTGAGGAGTGAGAGAATTCAAGAAACAAAGTAGGGAGCAGAATAGGCAGATCTATTGAAATCTCTGCTGAGGGGAGCAGTGGATAAGACATGCCATTTTCTGTGGGTCAGCTCCCTGGCTGGTTGGGGGTCAGACTCCTGCTTCGCTGGCTGCAATTGCTTAATAGCACTGTGTCCCTAACCTGTACCACCTGAGAGGCCCCTGTGATGCAAGTCTAATTCTAGTATTGGTGGGTTTGGTAGGTATGACTAGAGAAGTGTGGAAATTTTTCTTTGTACTGTTTTAGATTTTCTGCAGGCAGTTTGTCTAATTATAGCTTGCCTTGGCTGTTGATATGTACTTTCTTCTCTTTTCAGTGTTTTCAAGTTATGACAATATATAGATATTTTCCTTAGTATTAAAAAAATCCAATTCTAAATATATCCAGCATTGGCTTCTAATTTCTTATCTATACCATCCATTGTTTTCAGGATACCACAAGAGAAATTTTACTGAATACATATGTGTGTGTATGTATATGTATATGTATGTATACATATATGTATGTATACATATATGTATGTATATACATATATGTATATATACATATGTATGTATGTATGTATGTGTGTGTGTGTATATATATATCCCTAAATACTTCCAAGTTTTTTGCCATGAACAAGACCAGAAGCCAAATGTGATCATTTATCAAGTACTCCAGACTTTCAATGAGCATAGCTTGAACTCCTCCAGTAAAGAAAAATAATTTTCCCTCTGCTCTGTTTGGTTCTTTAAAAAAAAAAAAAAGATTTTAATTATTTACTTTTGTGTAGGAGAACTGGAGTGTGGGCCAGAGGTTCAGGTAGGTGAAATAATTCACCAGAGATATGGTGTGTAGTAGAACAGGCAGGTTTAATGAAATACAGTACTGAGGGGAGTAGCGGTGAGACAGGAGAGGTCTGCTGTGCCATGTGGACTAACCCCTGGCTGGGGATCAGCCTCAGGAGGCCAGTGCAGTGGGTCTTCACAGTGGTAGTACTGAAATAACTCTGAGGCCACCAGGGAGGCCCTGTTTTGTTCTTGACCAATATGGTGGAGGCCTTATTAAAAAAAAAAAAAAAAGACAGATTATAGGAGAAAAGATGAAATTTTAATTTCCTATGTATGCAGACACAGGAGCTCCACAAATAAAAAGGCAGTCAGATTATTAAGGTTTATACACCACCCTGAAATAAGAAAATACAGAGGAGTCAGGGACTTCAAAGGAAATAAGACAATTTACAAGAAGGGTTTATTCTAAAGGAAGTGAGCCAGAAAGAGAACGATAAGTACCAGATGTTTTCACTGATAGATGGGATCTAGAAGAATTGAAGAAAAGATCAGACAAAGGCAAACTGTAATATTGACGCTTGAAAACAGAGCCTTGAGCTGAGAATCTAGAAAGGGAGTAGATGGAAGAAAGGGGGGGAGTTGAGAAAGGTGAGGGAGGAGAGGTTGGTGGAGGGTGGTGGAAGACTGTGGGCAATTTGGCAGTAGGAAAACTATGGTGATCACATCTGAGGGGAGTAACCCTATATTGTGAAAAAAAAAAATAAACACACTTTTTTTTTTAAAGAAAATTTACAGAATGAGGAAAGAAGAAATGTTTGATAAGCATGATTTTCTCTGACTTGCATTTAAATCTTCAGTGAATAAGTAATTTCTGATAATAGATGACTGTACAGATTTCCCTACTATAAATTCCCCTTTCAGAGCTTCTCAGGTGTCTATTTTTTCCTAAAGTAATCACCCCAAAATAATCCTTATTGCAAGGAGACATATTTTGGGATAGTACATTCTGTTACATATTAACTCCCTGAGAGGAAGCAGCAACCTAGTCTCTTCCAGCTGGAATAAGTCCTAGTTCCCTTCTTGGTTATGTTTCTCAGTGGGATTGAACACTTTCTAATCATTTTGTGATACTGATTGATTTCATTTACAGTTGATCTTCCCTGCTAGAATGGGCACTCAATTATGATAAGAATTTGCTTTTCCTGTTGGTTCACCACAGCACATTAATTTTAAAAGCAATCCCTAACACTGTGCAGGTGCTCAATAAATACTTGTTAAATTGGTGCACTGTTGTTGAGAGATTAGCAGATTGTTTTGGTTTTGCCCAGTTGGTGTTAGCTATTCCTTGTCCATAACCTGTCTTGTCACACATCTCTTCAGATTCCCCCCCTAAAATACATGCTCACTATTATTTAGATTGCTGTACATTTAAAGGACAAAGAACTGATGGATTGTATAAAATATCATGTATAGTAAATTTAATCCATTTATTATTGCTCTTGATACAGTAGAAACAAATAAATTTTTATATTATGTATAAACAGTGAATCTATTTTCTTTAGGCTACTGATATTACTACCCTTATATAGTAGCCAATATTTTTTTTCTGGACTAGATTATATAGAGTGACAAATTTATTTATAAAGGGACTATATGGAAACAAACTAAGTATCCAACAATAGAATCACATAAATTTTAATTTAGCTACACAATTGAAAATAAACTCAATTATGTGTTAAGCTGGTTTATGCCAGTTCACAAGAACCCATATGTATACTTCTCTTTAAAGCTACCTACATTATATTGGCATCTAGAAATTGGCTAAGATGGAATATTTACATAACAAAAATCTACAAATGCTGCTAATCACATATCTTAATATTGCCAGCATATATTTAAAAGTATTTTGTTTTTTGTTTTGGTGACACAAGAAGAAAGCGATAATCTGAATACATTAGAGTATGTTAGGATACCATCTAAGAACATATTGGTTAGCTTCCACCTGAGGGATCAGAGACTATTAGAGGGGCATGCACTAAAAGATCTGATTATTGACACGCACGAAGGCAAAGGAAGCATGGTCATAACATGAAGCTTTTTTTATAGAGTTGATATGCATAGAGAGAAAAGTAAGGCTCATAGTTAAGAGTTGCACAATAAAATTTAAAAAATTTCCAATCCCATCATAGACAAATGCCTACCCAGTCA
Source organism: Condylura cristata (assembly GCF_000260355.1). Lineage (NCBI taxonomy): Eukaryota > Metazoa > Chordata > Mammalia > Eulipotyphla > Talpidae > Condylura > Condylura cristata. The sequence continues at coordinate 60,933,057 of NW_004567110.1, read as the reverse complement.
GACTTGAACTAAAATGGGTCCTCTGAACCTGAAATCTTTAACAAATTTAAGTTATCTTTAGCAGGAAATAAAAACAAAGGAAAGTAGTCAGATCATGGTGCATAAATAGAGACTTAACATTTGAAATACATTGTTTAATCCAATTGGAGGGGGAGATAAACACTGTAATTGTCTGCCAAGAACCAAGAGTTTTTCCTCACATGTTTTTCATCCGGTGTCTCTTCCAAATGTCTCCACATGTCTCTTCTCCACATATCTCTTCTATGTGTCCACTCCATCTGTCTCTTTCTTTACACTTCATCCCTTCTCATCTCCCCTCCATCCCCAATTCAGGAAGACTGGCTCATGGCATTCTGGGATTTATAATCTAAGATAGCTACATGTAAGTGAGATCAGGGAAAACTGCATAAATTCAATGCTCTTTCACTGAGTTTTATCTTCAACAAATAGTTGTATCTTCAACAAATAGCCAGTGATGAACTCAATAAAACAGTCAGTTCTTTCATCAACAAAATGGATTTAACCAGAAACAACCAACATAAGGAAATGCTGATTGGAGAGTACATTCCTGGCTTGAATTCCACATTTTGCTTACTTAAATGTACATGGACATTTATCTTAGTCTCTAGGGCACATTTAAGTAAGGTTTCTGTATTATATTGGTCACACCTTTTTCTATTAAAAAATTGATTCTATAAAATTACAAACCATATTCAGATGTAATTTCTATTGAATTCTAACAAATATTTAAAGAGAAAACTATGACATTTATCTAAAATATTTTTTAAAAGATTTATTTATTCATACAGAACTGGGGTACAGGCCAGAGATGCAGAGGGTGAGAGGATACACCAGGGACAGAGTGGGGAGCAGAACAGGCAGATGGACGAAGCGCACTGCTGAGGGGAGCAGTGGGGAGGTCAGCAGAGGTCTGCCCTGCCATGTGGATCTCCTCTGGGCAGGGGGGAATCAAACTCATGTGGAAGTGGCTTAAGCTTCTTAGTGCAGTGCTTCAACCCGCTGCGCCACCAGGGAGGGCGCTCTCTAAAATATTTTTAAGGTGAAAAAAACAGAGGGAATACTTGATAACTCATTTTATGAGACCACTCACTATAACACTAAAAATAGACAAAGAAATGATATGAAAATTATATACCAATTCCTCTCATGGACCTTGATACTAATTTTTTAACAAAATATTAGCAAATTAAATACAACAATCAGAATAGTACAATATTTTCAGGTAAATACTCAGAAATGAGATAACTGGACTATATGGAAATTACTTTACACTAATTTGAAGATATGTAAACACCCTTGAACTTATTGTAACAATAGTTACAAGAATCAAGAAGTGGATTCAATCTAAGTGTCCATTAATAAATATATGGACAAGGAAGAGGTGGGGTTGTATGTATGTTTGTGTATACAGACACACAATAAATTACTATTTATCTGTTTTAAAAAAATATGATATTCAGCCATTTGCAACAACAGGGATGACCCTAAGTGCTATTGTGCTTAGCAAAGTAAGCCAAAGATAAATACCATGATGTTTGACTCATATATAGTAACTAAAGAAAAAAAAAAATCTTTCAGATTGTAAGAGTAATTAGTGGTTACTTAAAGGTAAGGATCAGGCTAAATGATGAAAGATATAATCAAAATTTAGTGGTTAAATTAATGTAATATAGACACATTGATCTTCAATAATATATCATGATCCATTAAAGAAATTTAAGGTTATAATATAATGTTACTTAAATTTAAAATAAAGAATAATGCACCATAACCAAATGAAACTACTCCAAAATATATAATGTTGGTTTAGAATTTGAAGATCAGTTAATTTACTCCATTATAAAAAAAAAAAAAAGAAGCTACACAGAGGAAATATCACATTGAATGTGGAAATATCACAATATCACAAATGATATAGAATAAAACCTGAGAACAGCCAGCACACATTCCTGATAAAAATTTTCATTACACAAGAAAAGGAAGCTTCTGTTTGATAAAGCTTATCTAGAGTAAATTTACAAATAAATCATTATTTGATTTTTTTTTCTTTTTTCGAAGATTAATTTATTTATGCATACAGAACTGAGGTGCAAGCCAGAGGTACAGGGGTGGTGAGAGGATTCACCAGAGACAGAGTGGAGAGCAGAACAGGCAGATCAACAAAGTACACTGCTGAGGGGA
>NW_004567110.1:60927660-60928980 GCF_000260355.1 Condylura cristata | reverse complement strand
GGCTCTGTCTGTGGTGAATCCTCTCATCACCCCTGCACCCTGTACCCCAGCTCTGTATGCCTAAATAAATAAATCTTAAAAAAAAAGAAAAAGAAAGACCTACAGGTGGCAACATGCATGTGGAAAGGCAGTCCACATATTATTTCAGAACAGAAATGGAAATAAAAACAATGATTTACCACTAAACACTTATTAAAATCACTAAAATCCAAAGCCCTGATGACACTGAATCCTGGAGTGGGAATATGCATTTTTATAATCGCTCCAGAACTTAGTTCTGGACATACGCTTTCCTCATAATCCATCATCCTACAGCTTGCTATTTATCCATAGGCACTAAGACCCTACATCTAAGCAAATAGCTGCACAGGGAGCTTTTGAGTTTTATTCATAATTGCCAAAACTTGCAAGTAACAGAGATGTCCTTCAGTAGGTAAACTGATAAACTAGTGCATATAGACAGTGGAATACATATTATCAGCACTAAAAAAGAAAGGAGCTATCAAGCGGTGGAAAAATACGAAGAAAATGTGAAGGCATATGATAAGTGAAAGAAGCCAACGTGAGAAGGCTTCATAGTGTGTGATTTCAACTACATGATCTCAGCAATATTCTAGAGAAGGAAAAGCAATGGAAGTAGTAAATAAGCAAGCAAACAAAACATTAGTGATTGACAACTGCAAAAAGACACACTTTTTATATTTGCCATTTTATATTTGTCTAAATACGTAGACTGTACAAAACCGAGAATTAACTATAATGTAGACTATGGGATTTGAATGATTATGTTATGTCTTTTTAGTTGCATCAATTGTAACAAATATATCACTGAAGTAGGAAGTGATGAGAGAACCTATGTATGTATAAAGGCAAGGGGAATGTACTGGCCAATTAGCTTTGCTATGAACTTTTAAAGTTATCTAAAAATAAAGCTTGAATCACAAAAATATAATTTAGTGACTTAAAAAACTATTTTCCAAGGGTAAATATGGATATGAAGATATACAATGAAAAGCGTTAAGCAGGGCCCTCCCTGATTAAAGCACAGCACCATGAAGCTACCTGCAGTCAGTCATTTCGGTCTCCATCCAGGGAGGTGACCCAAAAGGTGTAGCAGACCTCTCCTGTCACTCCCATTCTCCCCTCAGCAGTGTATTTCAGTACATCTGCCTGTTCTGCTCCCCACTCTGTCTCTTCAGAATCCTCTCACAACTCCCTTCCCCCCAATACCTCTGGACTGTACCCCAGTATTTCATGCATAAATAAACAAATCTTTAAGAAAAAAGTGCCAAGCAGAATTGTTCCTAAAAACTACATTTT
>NW_004567110.1:60926212-60927175 GCF_000260355.1 Condylura cristata | reverse complement strand
GGAACAGAACAGGAAGATTGATAAAGTACACTGCTGATGGGATCAGTGGATGGGTCAGGAGAGGTCTGCCTTGCCATGAGAGTCACTTCCCTGGCCAGGGATGGAACTCCTTAAGTGGCTGCAGCTAGCTTTGTAGTGCTGTGCTTTAACCTGTTGTGCCACCAGGGAGGATCCCAATTTTGTTTTGTTTTGTTTCGTTTTTTTACATAGCTTTATGATAAAAATATGTTTTAATTTCAAAGACTGCATTCTTACTTCCCTGAACTGTTTTTATGATACTCACAATCCCTAATGGGGATTCCTATCATTTATTGCTTCCTTGCTACTTGATCTTTTCTGCTTGGTGCACGATCCTATCAAAGTAAAAACAGAGTTGATAGTAGTTCCTGTTGTAAAAGCAGATTTTAATCAGACATATTGCACTGGGAGAAAGAGATTTCCAGTATTGAACTGATTCTAAACATAATATGTACAGATAAATACTTATTTATAGTCAAGGAACAGAGTGACAGACTGGTGGATAGACATTACCTAGACAAAATATGAAGGGTAAGTTGGATTCTGGGTAAGCTAACATGACAGGCTCTTGGCCAAAGGCAGACAAGATGAAAAATCACTTAGGGATTGTAAAGGATGAGCAGTTTAATCAGGTATTAAGGTTGATCAGATATGGAATTGGAGATAGATCATTTTCTAAACTGACTTAGTAGGTTTCTTGCTAGGACTGGGTGCTATAGGACAAAGAAAAAGCCCAGTTTTGTATCTGATCCAACAGAGAGCTTGTAACAGCCCAAATAAAGTTCTATCAGTATCTGTTTCAGTCAGACATGGTCTCCTTTAATTTAAATAATGTAAATATATATATATATATTTCTTTCAGCTCTCCTGTGTTTCCTAAGGCCCAACAGAAATTTTTACTGGGGATTGGTAGTGGAGGATATTTGTGAACATTCAGGCATTTGA
>NW_004567110.1:60924499-60925487 GCF_000260355.1 Condylura cristata | reverse complement strand
TTTTTTTTTCTGTGCAATCCATCTCTTTTGATTCTCTTTATAAAATAAAGCTGGCCTCTTTAATTTTGAGCTGATTATTTACGTAAATGCAACAGTAATAATAATAATTCACCACATATAAGCCTGGAACCTGTTTTCTGGAACCTTTAGAAAAGTGATCATATCAACTCTTAAAAGGCTTTTTATCCTAGGAAGTGGAGTCAAAAATCTCATCACCAGAATTCACTTTTAGAACCTATTAGTTTGCATGATCTCCTCACTCCTTCAGTTTTCCCCAATACTCCAAATTTTCTGGGTCTGCCAAGAAGTTTACAGTCTCACTATAAGATGGAACCTTCCAAATCAGTTACCACTCCATTTTTTCCCCAACAAACACTTTATAAACATTAGCTTTATTAAGTCAACTTCAGTCCCTTGAAACTGATTTATGTAGAACTTTTCAAATATGACATTCTAATCAAAGTTGTGTTACATACCACATATTTCCACACATCCTGCTATAAAGGGAACCAAATTTGATTTAGCTTATGTAGTGATTATGTTCCCATGAAAATATGAATACACAATAAATGGCTCTAAATTCTGGAGAGAGCAGGCAACAAGAAAAGAGATGTTTCTATATTTTCTACAATAGTAGAGTTTAAACAATTGTTTTGCCATTGATAGTTTATTTAAGCAAACAAAAGTGTTTTTTTACATAAAAATGATACAAATTTAAATAACTACAGTTGTTTTCATCAAAAGCTGTAATTATTATTTATTCATTAGTCCTATTGTTAACAGGGTGATCCCCAGAGAAAGGGGAGGTTCAGGTTCTCTGACCCATGTAAGAAAGTTGAGCAGAAGCAGAAGCAGCTGGAGACTGAGAGGAAGGAAGAAAGATGGAAAGCCAAAAAGATTTGTGGAAAAGACACAGAACAGAGAGACGTGTATAAAAGCTGCATTTGCTTTTTTGGTCTTGGACTGGTTAAAATAGATGTGGGTGAGA
>NW_004567110.1:60922659-60924104 GCF_000260355.1 Condylura cristata | reverse complement strand
TCTTCTTACTCCCAATACCTCTGGACTGCACCTTAGTTCTATGTAAAAATAAAGGAAATCTTTAAAAATTAATAAAGGTCCTCTCCATTAATGGTCATTATATTTTGTCTTGATGGAACAAATGACAGATCCTATTTAGAACAGACAGGTTTGGAGGTTCTGGGGTACCCTTCTCCATGCCATGTAACACTATGTCATTAATTCTTATTCTGCTTAATTTTGTTAACAGTTTCATGAACTCATCAGCTTCCCCTAGTATCCTGGAAATTCTATTTCAGTCAGTGTGATGAACTCAAAATTATTTAAGCAATGCCATTACAAAGTGCTCTGGTTTATATTTAATGACTAGAGCTTTTAGGAGAGCATCAGTCAAGTAACAATTGCCTGTAAATGATAAACGTTATGTAAATGATGCAAACTTAAACTGATCATGGTTAAAGTTTGGTGAGAATGAATTTGACAAAAAAATGTGGTTTTGGGGCCTTATTCGTAGCTCAGGGGGTTAAGTCTCAGCATTATGAAGCCATCTGCAGCCACTCCAGCATGAGATTAATTCCTGGCCAGGGAGTTGACCCACATGATGCAGAGCAGACCTTCTGTCTCACCCGCTGTTCCCCTTAGCAGTATATTTCAGTGGATGTAGCTATTCCACTCCCCATTCTGTCTCTGGTGAATCCTCTGACCCTCTTTACCTCTAGACTATACCTCAGTTCTGTGTGCGTAAATAAATCAATCTTTAAAATTTCAAAAAAAAGTGGTTATTTTTGTGCAGACAACATTTTATCTAATAACTAGTTTTCTGATAACATTCTAAGACATCATGAACACTAAGGGTATTGACAAAATTCATATATTTTCTAGCATACCTATACTTATAACATTTACCTAACATAACCTATGAAATGCTTTACAATAACTTTCATGCAATTCAATTTTTTTTACATAAATCAATTATTTTTGACCTATCTCTTTTTACAAGATATAAGAATAAATCATTGGAGCTTATCTAGGAGTCCTTAGGAAATCACAAGATTACTTTGAAGTTGAGAAGATTTCATTTATGATATGATTTAGAGAAGTCAGAACTGTCAAAAAAGGTAAAAACCTTGCCTTTTTTTTAAAGTGAGAAATCTAGGTTCTCAATCAGAGACATGATGAAATTTAACATAAAGAACAGGGCATTGTACAAATAAGACAAAATCCTGGTTCCTTAAGCAGACTGATAAATAGGTAAAAGTCATTTACATTTATGGAAAGCAGAGTAGTACTGCTGTTATCATATTAGCAGAGAAAATCTAATTCTAATTTTGTACCAATGTACTTTTTATAGTAAAGTTTATTAAAAGTAATCAGGGCCCTCCCTGGTGGCGCAGCGGGTTAAAGCACTGCACTGAGAAGCTAACGCCACTTCCGCATGAGTTCGAAGGAGGAGGAGATCCTGCCCT
>NW_004567110.1:60898289-60921529 GCF_000260355.1 Condylura cristata | reverse complement strand
CCACCAGGGAGGGCCCCAAATTCTTAATAAATCTAAACTTATTTAATTTAGCTTATGTCTAATTACCAAAATTTATTGTAGAATTCAAGTTGCCAAGAAGACTTTGAGAAAATTTTAATGTAATTTTAGGGAGTCGGAACTTAAAAGAAAATGATCATCCCATTTTTTTTATCTGTTAACTTTTTTTTTTTTTAAGATTTATTTACTTATGCATACAAAAACTGTGGTATAGGCCAGAGATTGGGGCTGAGAGGATTCACCAGAGACAGAGTGGGGAGCAGAACAGGCAAAGTGACTGAAATACACTGCTGTGGGGAGCAGCGGGCAGGCCAGGAGAAGATTGTCACGCCATGTGGGTCACCTCCCGGGCCTGGGGTCAAACTTGTGCTGCATGCAGTACTTGTGGATAGTTTCATAGTGCTGAGCTTTCACCTGTTGTGCCACCAGGGAAAGTCCACTCTGTTAACTATCTTTAAGGTGTAATCAGATCACAAATATATTGCAAAGCAGAGTACCTAGAAAATTAAACATATAGGTTGTCGTTTTATTTTTGTAGTTGATATGCATGAAGTAATCAACTAGCCATTCAACTTTTTTTTTTAATATTTATTTATTCATGTATAAAGAACTAGGGTAAAGGCCAAAGGTGCAGGGGCAGTGAGATAATTCACTAGAGTCAGATGGGGAGCAGAATAGGCAGATAAATGAAGTATACTGCCAAGGGAAGCAGCCTGAGGTATAGGAAAGGTCTGCAGCGCCATGTGGATCACCTCCGGGGTTGGGGATCAAACTCATGTTGAAGTGGCTTTAGCTTCTTAGTGCTGTGCTTTAATCTGTTGTGCCATCAGGGAGGACCCCCACCATTCAACTTTTACTGTATTAGTGTTTATGTATTTGTTCTCAGGTTGAAATTATAAGTTTCCAAAACTTAAATATCTGAAACATCTAAAATTCAGTTTACAAGTATACACCCACTTAGAATTATGCACACATACACACAGAGATATATATAATATACATGTTTATACACACACAAACACTTAGTGTGAACTCATCATATGCAGTTACTTTATTATATAAACAATATCCAATTAATGTTATTTGTCAACAATTTACACTAGCATATACTATTTTGGGCCACCTTGTTATATTTCTGGGAATTTGCGATTTTGCTTAATTATCTGTGGAGGGACATCTAAGTATTTCTTGGCTTGCTTATAAAATTTCATTGGGATTTTATAGAGACTCTGGACCACCTTTTAGTTGGGAAACTTATGAGATAACACAGTTGTCTCGCTGTCTCCAAGAATTAATTGAATGTCAAAATAACAAGCCTTTTTGTGATTAGACTTGTTTTTCTCTTTTTGTTGTGGTGATTGTTTTTGGTGGTCTCAGTACATTAAGAGTTCCTTTTGGAGGGAGTGTTAAAGGTATCTGTAAAGAGCTGAGGAAGCAGTGTACACACAGGAACAGAAAGAACACTTTAATTTTTTTAATAGTGCTGAAGCAAAGATGAAGTTGGAGAGGAGGAATGAAGTGAGGGGAAGGAATAACTCTTAGAAAAGACAGCTTGGAAATGTTTTAGTTTTCACAAAGAATCCAGTGAGAGTTTATATTATGCTTAGTAAAATAATGTTAAGAAGAAAGGAAGCAGACATCCTTGGTATAAAATATGATCAGCAGGGGTTTAAGAAATAATTTTCCGATTCTTGACAAATGGTACTTACATAGCTATAGTCAAAGAAGCTAAGGGCTGTAACCTAGTTTCTTTTTGCTACAGAAATTAGGACTCTAAAATAGACTGTTTTTTTCAGGTATCCTATTGAATGTTCTAGCATATACTTATAAAAATCAAAATGCATATTACTGGGTTGGAATGGACTGCCACTAGAGCATTGACTTGAGACAGACACTCATCATTGAGCCCCACATAAATCACTAAGGATTGGGGAGCAGAAAGGTCAACTGATGAAGTACAGTGCTGAGGGAAGCAACGGGTGGGTCAGGAGAGGTCTGCCACACCATATGGGTCACCTTTGGGGCTGGGGATCAAACTCATGCTGAAGTGCCTTTAGCTTCGTAGAGCTGTGCTTCAACCCACTGTGTCACCAGGGAGGGCTCTATCTTTCCATTTCTTAAGTGCCTTCTTCTATTTCTTTGAAAACGACTTATAGTTCTCTTTAAACAGACCTTTGACTTCCTTCACTAACTTTAATGTTTGTTTATTTTTAATGCAACTATAAATGGGATTGCTATCTTCGTTTCTTTCTATTCTAGTCCCTTTTTCATAGAGAAAGTCCACCAATTTTTGTGAATTGATTTTTGTAGTCTGCCATTTCACTCTATTGATTTTTTTAACAATCATTTTTTTTAAACATTCTTGTTTATCCTTTCACAATATAACATTTCTTGCCACAAGTGCAGTCACTATGTTCGAAGAAGAGCACCCACAACCCTCCCCCTACTCCACTGTACTCTCCTCTCCCTTTTCTACAATTCCTCTTTCCCTCTCTCTTCCTCCACTCCATGTCTCATCTCTATGATCTCCTTTCAAGGGTCAGTCTTAGACTTTGTCATTGTCTGTCACTTTGCTTTGTTGGTTTCCTTAGATTTTACATGTTGTTGAAACCACCTGGTCTTTTTATTTCTTATCTTAACTAGCTTTTTAATTAAAGAATCTTTATGGTTTCTTGTTGGTTGTAATTGGTGAAATTTTTACTTCTTTTTCTTTAATACTGGAAATATTTGTTTTATTTTTAAATATGGAAAAATAACACCCATAACAAAATATAGTCCTGGAGCCAGAAATGATGATGTCACCAAATATAACAGCTGTGATATCAATGAACAGAATGCCATTGGTTTAAAGGACTGTCAAACTGCAGATATACTGTCAACATCTAGGACTGTAGTGAATATTACAATCATGTCTACTGGATCGCACCAATAAGCTAGAAGAAAAAATAAAAATACTGAAAGGTTTTATTCATAGCAGGAGTGAAACATACACGCACACACACACATAATATGGGATAATATGGGGTAGGAAGAGAATGTGGGACTATGGTAATGGCACATGAGTGAAGTGGTAGTGGGAAGTTTACGGTGATTACAACTGAGATGGAAAAATGTACAAAATGAATAATGTAAAAATATTCATAAAAATACAATAGAATATGGAATAAACTGGTAAATGTTCAGAAAATGAAAATAAAAGATAATAAATCTATGCATAAAACAAGTGGTGGGTCAGATTTGCTGTAAGGAATATAAATGATCTTCTAAAGATTCTTCTGGATATATTTAGCCTTTTAAATTTACTTCTGAACCATGATACCTTTTTATGGCAAAATATGGAATTTTCCTATATTATACATTAGTATTTTATATTTTTATAAGCCTCAAAATACCATGTGATAATTGTTGTTTTATACTATCATGAGTTCTTCAAATAAGTTATTAGAAGATATAAAATATTTAGTCTTACATATATGTGTGTATATGAAGGCACACATACACATATAAACACAAATATGTAGATACTGATCAAACACTCTTAATTTATTTCCTTCAATTTGATTTACTATCTTGTTATTTTCCTGTGGTATTTCAAATCTGGTAGCAGCAGATTTCCTTCATAATTTTTTCTTTTTGAGAATATCTAAACTCTAATTTTGAAGATGAATTTTGTTGCTTATATAATCGTTGGTTGACATAACAGTTATAAATCTGAATAAGTAAAAGCATAATATGCTCCACCTGTTGTTTCTGATACCAGTCATTAGACATGTTGCATATGATTGGACAGTTTTCTCCTATGTAAAAGAAGTTTCTTTTTTTGTGTTTGTATTGTTGGACTGATGTGTCTACATACCATCTAATTTAATTTGCGATTGTTATATAAAACATATACTTTTGCTGCAAAACTGTATTCACTAATCACAAATAATGCATGATGCACATATACTGGAAGATATTTCAGCAACTGCTTCAAGAATTTTTTGGATTGGTGTATTTTATCTAGTTGCCTTAAAACTTAACTATACATTGGGCCCTCCCTGGTGGCATAGCAGGTTAAAGCATAGCATTAAGAAGCTAAAGCCACTTCAACATGAGTTAGATCCCTACCTCACAGGTGATCCACATGTCGCGGCAGACAGCTCCTGATCAGCTCGCTTCTGCCATCAGCAGTGTATTTCAGGAGACTGTGATTCTGATCCCCATGCTGTCTCTGTTGAATCCTCTCACTGCCCCTGCACCTCTGACCTATACCCCAGTTCTGTATACATAAATAAATAAATCATTTAAACAGACAAAAATAGTAACAATTTCATGTGCTTTTCTTAATTCTCTTAATTAACATGTTGACATATCTTTTATCTAGAATATCTTCAGATACTAAGTAACTCAGTCTATAATAAACTGTAAATCTTAAGCTCACAAATTATTTTATATACATACTCATTTTATACTGAGCTGATACTCCATAACTCTCCTCATAATGTCCCAACCTTTAATAATACATGTTACTTTAAGAAAATACTTTGCTAAATATGTAAAGTGGTACAAAATATTTAAATATACTAAAATGTTTTTGTGAAACTTTAGGTAATCAAATATACATGACTCTGACTAGGCTATTTGTAGATTTTCCCCCATTATTTAATGATTCAAAATTGCATTAAAATTAAAGCATATACATTTTAAAAGTTCTATTGTCACATGTTTGTAATTATAATTAATTATGCGCATGAGTTTAGTTTCACTCAGCATCAGTAAAAGCACATTTTCATGTAGGATGATACAATAGCAGGGAACTACCATGTAAGATCTTTAAGAAATTCCAACTATCCTTGTCAGAATATAATTCTGGAGATGATTGCATAAAATCTTTGTTTCGTTTTTAAAAATACATTTTCTTCAATTATTAAAGTTTTACATGATTGTTTTAGAGTATTATATAAAATACATGCATGTTATGGCAAATTATTCTACAATCTAGAGCTCTAGTTCACTTATACAAATATATGGAGTAACACTATTTTATATGTTTGTTAGTATTCTGACGATGTAGGGTTTCTACAATCAGGTGAGAACATTTGTCATTTATAGAAAGACAATTTCAGTCGCTAAACATCTCTTATTTTTCAGAAGCTGAAACTACCTATGACTTCTTATTTTAAAATTCATAAAACCAATTTCTTTTTTCTTGTTTACTATATTTCACATTAGTTTTTGAGCATCAGAAAGTTGTTAGCATTGCTGTAGGCACTGGTGAAGCAGATCTAGATAATTAATTCAAAATGTTTTTCTCATTTAGAATATAAACTTCTGAGGAAGTAAAAATATAGAGCATTCAAAGAACAACAATGCTCTATATACAGTGAAAACATCACCTCAATAGTATCATCAAGACCTCTAGATCTTTCCTTTCTTTTTTTACTCCTCTTTGTATTTAATTCACTTTTAGTTTGGTTGGACAGTCCCTTTATGTGCCTGCCCTGCACTGTGCACTAAGTACCTTCTGTTCATATTCCAGGGGTGATCAAGCAAAACTGGCCCAGAAGCCTAAGCTATAATGCATTCCTTTTCATCTGATTAAGTCATTTAGTCATGCACCAAGCCCTGGAACAGTCAAATCATCAAGGAATTCCATAAGCTTCTTGATTTGCAAAATGTTTCCAAATAGTTTCCTGTAGCTATAGTCAGAATTTTCAGATATTAATATCTAACACACTTATATAACACACATCCTTGTTGGCCCAATGGAATCAGAAATTGTGATGTTGTTTACTGGGGAATCTTTTTTTTTAATTCCAATTTTCAGCCACATCTGAGGAATGCCGACTTAAAATAAGGAATATTTACCTTCATGTGCATGGTGGAAACTTCAATCATGTTGGGTTTCTTCATGAAAATATTACTGCTTTGGGGCAGCAACCAACCATGTATAAATGTTTTATGCTTTTTATAAAGGTGCATGTTCTGTGTGGGAGAAGGATACAAGTGATAGCCAACTTGGCCAGGGGGACCAGAAAGCTGCATTTTGAGTTGAGTCTCAAAGAATAAAATAAACTTGCAGACACATGTTTGATATAGTTATTTTTTTCACCCTAATAGCTCTCTGAGGACAATATGTGTGTAAAAGAAATCAGAAGCATGATGACCATTTGGAAGCATTTTATAAGTGTAAGCATATTCAGGATAGACTGTGCATTTAATAAAGTTAGTAGCAAAGTTTGAAAAACCAGGTCATAGATCCCAAAATAAATAGAAAAAGAAAAAGATCATCAAGATGTAGTAGGAATTTAGTACTACTGTGAATGTTAAGGGGGAAAAATAAAAGCACATTTTTGGTATGGCACTTAGTTTCTGCTTGAATGGCCGGATGAAACAACTAACCAGATGACCTTCTGGGCCTGGAATTTAAATGATGTCTCTGTGTCTGCGTCATTTAGAGAAAAAAAGAATGCTGGGAGAAAGACAGGCTTGGGAGGTAATGTCATGTTCTGTGCTTGATGTGCCTGAGTCATTCCAGGGAGTTATGTCCAGGATACAAGTGGGTAGCAGTCTTATGAGTCAACTGAGTGTGCTCATGAATAGAGACAAGAAATTCTGTTGTTTGCCAGATTTTTTTTTTAATATGGACTTGAAAACCATTGGTACAAAGAAAAATAACCTCACATTATTTTTCGTTCATTACATCTTTTATAAAATTGTGAATAACTGAACTTTAGCATTTGATAAGCAGTAATGATAAACTTTTAGAAAACTTTTGGTGCAATAATGGTCTTGTAAGACTGAAAAGGATCAGTGTTATTTTAGAATACTTTTTGAAGTTAAGTTTGCTTGGTGGTTATCCATAATTCAAAGGAAGGATCATTGTTCTTATATTTGTATCTCACCATAGGGTATGCCAAAATGCTGTTAGGATTCATGGAAATTTTAGATTGTGGTCATTCACCATTATGTTCCAGAGTTTTTTGGGACATAAGTGATAAACTTTCATGTCTTTTTTTTTTTCTCAACTGACTTCTGCTAGTGAACTTCTAGAGAGATGCTGTAGTGCCTTACTTTCAGGTTCTTCTTCTGGTTGTTAATATTATTTTTCTCAATTTTGATGTCTAGGGTAGGGGATTCTGACATATATTAAAAGTGCAAAATTTGCATTTGATCTTAAAGAGACAATGGCACAAGTATTACCAATTTTTGATAACTCTAATAGAACATTTGCACAATTCTAGAGGGTTAAATTCTGATTGATTATAGTTTGCTAAGTCTTTTGTTTTACTATGTAACATTTTTTTTTCAATAAGTTCACATATCTTTACATGGTATTATAATACTTTAAAAATTCTTGGCCCTCTCTGGTGGTGCAGCGGGTTAAAGTACAGCACTAAGAAGCTAAAGTCACTTCTGCATGAGTTCGATTCCCGCCTGCCCGGGAGGTGACCACATGGTGCGGCAGACCTCTCCTGACCCTCCCACTGCCCCCCTCAGCAGTGTACTTCATTTATCTGCCTGTTCTGCTCCCCACTCTGTTTCACCGACCCTGAGCCTCTGGCCTGTACCCCAGTTCTGAATGCACAAATAAATAAATAAATCTTAAAAAGAAAAAAAAAATCCTAACCTTTGCTTGTGTATCCCTACAGTTCTCTTTTATTATTATTTTTTAATATTTTGTGTTTTTCTGTGAAAAACACCCTTATATAATCAAACCATGTAGGAGTCCATAGACATGTTATACTGTTATACATAACCCTGTGAGTCATTTTTAATTAAAGTTTAAATTTAATTATAGTCCTTATTGCAAAATGAATAATGTTTAATATTGAATTGAACATATATTCAAATTACCTAACAGACATCCAAGGAAAGATCTATTACTTAAAAAAAAGGAGATTATATTTAGAGACAGGGATTTCATACTTCCATACAAGTAGTATAATATACAAAAATTAAATGCCATCATCTAATAAATATAAGTTAAAGATAGCAAACGGATGCCAAATACACTGGATACGTATAAACTAAATCTTGGTACTCCTCTAATTCCTCTGCATGACTGGTGAAAGGTAATGGACTACAAGTTTGGAGCTAGCCAACTCATCATAGAAATGTGTTTAAATCATTACAACTCAAAACATCAGTTTCTTCCAATCTGTGAAATTGAGTTGGAACAGAGAGTCATATTTGCTCTAAATTTAGCACAGTATGTTTTCACTACCTAAAATGCCCTTACTCAGTTTTCTGTCCAATGCAATTCTTACTTACACTTTAAAAACCAACAAAAATATCATTTCCTTTGGGAAATATTTTGAGTTTGCCAGAATCCTTCTACCACTTTCTTCCTTGTGCTCTTTTTTAGACAGTGAGTCCCTATCAAAATTTGTTTTATAAATTTTACCTATAGTATGAAGACTGTTTTCTTTAAATATTATAATGCATTTTATTCACATTTTAAATTTTATTCAATATGTTAATCAGTTTGTTTCAGTAGCCAGAGATACAAATGCATTCATATATTAATTCAGCACAAAACAGGATAGTTGGTTTGTGATTTGTAGCTAAATAACAAAGGAGAGTGCAGATTTAGGCTCATCTTAAATGAGGGCCTCCTAGGTCTCAGTATTCCCTTTCCTCCTTTTTCCAATTCCCTTTCCTTTCCTCCTTCTCACCTCCTTCTACCTCACCCTCCCTCTGTTTCTTCTCTTCTCACCTTCCCAACCCCACCCTTTTTTTCTTGGGTAGATTCCTATAAGGAGAAGTGCTTTCCTCTCCTGACAATAGTATGGCTGTAGGCTTATGTTTTCACAAATCAAGGGCAAGCGATTGAAGAAGCTTAGTTTTGGAATGTCCTCTACAAGTCCTGAAACCATTCTGAAATTATCAGGTTGTCTACCTCTTTAATCTTTTAAGTTGGATAGATGAAGATAATGAAGCAATTGAGTTCAAATTATTCCTTATCTTTGGGGCCCTGTTGTACTTCATTACTTTGTTAGTCTCCATTGTAAGTGATGTAACAAGGAGTGTGTGCTCCAAGAAAAATCAAAGATTGCTGACAGAGTAGGGGAGATGGATATAAGGACATAAAACAACTCTTAATAAAATCCATCAACTCCTTCTACAAGTTATACTGGAAGACTCTTAAGAGTAACATGTGACTATTAATGAATAATAAATTGTACCGAAAGCAGTAAAAACAAGTGGAAGACTAATCAAACAGCTTTGGTACAGTTAAGGACAAATATAAGGCTCTGTATAAGAAATACTTTTAAAGGCTTTATTTAGAAATTTTAAGTATAATTTTAGTATTCAAAACCAATAAGTGAAAAGTTCATAGAGCATGTTAATGTTTTAAAAAATATTTAATTCTGAGTAAGTATGAATAAGGTCAGTGCAATTTTTTTTTAATTTGTCATGAGAAAAAAATATATGGTATAGTTTTCTTCTTATTTTACTCAAGGTGATGTTTTTGTCTTCCTTGACTCTACTCTGAGTGATGGAACCCCTAATGAATGGTTTTCGGTAAAATATGTTATAGGTAATCCATTAGAAATACACCAAACAACTGTCTCCTTTTGAATTTTAAAATTCATAATATATTTAATGATACATGGCAGTTTCAGTAGAATTTTAATTAAAATGTTAAGTTTCACTTGAATATTTGGTAGGAATTCAGCCAAAACACCAACAACAATGACAAAAACCTAAAAATCTATCACATAGGAACATCCAACCAAGATATAAAATGTTTCATGTTGTCAGTTCCAAGGAAAGTATCACAAAATACTTACACATTTTTTTTGGTGTCACTTAACAAAATTATAATTAATAAATCACTTTCATGAATTTGTTGCATGCCCTTCAGCTGTGATGAGAGACCTATCCAATGGGTAGGTACTCTGTCCCTTATACAAGACATTAACAGCACATCATGCGTGATGAGAAGTGAAGGTCAAATGAGTAGAAATACAAACACCTAAAGAAGGAAGACAGTATCTAATGCAGTGGATGAATAAAATGTTAACAATGTAAAAAACATTAAAATAGGTATGTTTTTGAAAGCCACCGTGACAATAAAGAAAATGCTCTTTTTAATTGACTTTTGGGAGTATGATTAATATAGTACCTTTTTTTCCTGCTCTAAGTTTCGTCTATGTGTGATAAATTGGCAAATAATTTTATGTTTGACAACCTGCATGTAGTATCATTTTATTATATTAGATTCTAGAAATCCAAAGATAAAACAGTTAACACTTCTGATCAAATTTTACTGCAGTATAATTGCAATACTATAAAAGTGTGACAATTTTGTTATACATTCATCACAAAAGGAACAGTATATAATTGGTAGAAATACACCATTATAAACAGTTGTAGAATTGTTAACATCAAAGAATATACAATCATTTGGTAGAGATAATTGATATTTTAATATTAAAAAGTATTAAACCAAGTAGCATTGGTTTACAACAAGGTATATGATCCTGAAATACATGATATCACCCCTTAGATGTTTGCTATCATACCAAACCCACCACCACACATTACCTACTGTCCACTGGACACCATCCCTAACTTAATTTCTACTCTCCCTTTATCCCTCTCTCAACCTCAATTTTACAGTCCATTTTCTGGGTTTTGTCATTCGTTTGGTTTTTATCTGACTTTATTTTTGGTTTACTTACATTATAGATAAATGAAGCCATTCAGTATTTATCATTTTTCTTCTGACTTTTTCCTAGTGTGAATCCCTCAACTTCTATCTTTGTTATCACCAATGAGACTCATCTTTACTTTGTATCATAGCAGTATTTCATTGTGCCTATATATAACATCTTCTTAATGAATTCATCCATACTTGGAAAATTAGGTTGTTTGTATGATTTGTCTAATAAAATAGTGTTTTCATTTGTTTAAGAGTGCATATAGCACTTCAAATTAATGTTTTTGCATGCTTGACATAGACAACTGTGAGTGGTATTGCTGGATCATATGTTAGATCTCTAGTAACATTTTGAGAACGCTCCATACTGTTTTCCATAAACGTGAGACCTTTCTACATGCAACCAGCAGAACACTAAAGTTCTTTCCCTCCCCATATCATCATGAACATTTATATCTGGTCTTCTTGAAATGGGCTATTTTCACAGGTACAAGAAAGCATCTTATTGTGGTTTTGATTTTTATTTCTCTAATTATAAGTGGTGATTTTTTTTTTTTAATGTATCTTGGCCCATCTATATAACTTCTTTGGCAAAATGGTGGTTTTTTTTTGGCCCTTCTGCCTATTATTTAATGGACTGTTTCTTTTACGTAGAATTGTAGAAACTTTATAGATCTCACATATCAGCTTCCTGCCAGATGTATAAAATAATGTTGCAGATATTACTTCCCATTCATAAAGTATTATTTTTATTTAATGATAGTTTCTTTTTCTGTACAAAAATTTTAGTTTGATTTGTATATTGTAGAGAATATTGTATATTCTCTTGTCGTAGGGGGTAAATTCACAGTGATTTAAAGAAAGCCAATATTTTGATTATTTTTCACTATTTTCTTCATATGTTTTATGATTTCAAATCTTACATCTAAGTCACTAATCTATTATGAGTACATTTTTGTATCAGCTGTGAGGATGTGGACTTGTTTTATTATTTTGTGTGTAGCTATTCAGTTTTTCTATGACCACTTTTTGAAGAGGTTGGCCTTTTGCCAAATGTATACTCATGTCACCTTTGCCATAGATTAAAAGTCTGTACAAATAAATATGAGTTCAGTTCTTCATTATCAAACACACTCCACTGATTTTTTTCCTGTTTATATCACAGTACTATTCAGTTTTAATTCTTACAAAGTTTTAATGTAGTTTAAAGTAGACCTATGATACTACTTCTGCTTTGAAAATGTGGGTCCTTTGTATTTCCCTGTGAATTTCAGTAAAGTTCTATTTCTTTAAAGAGTGCTATTGAAACATTGATAGGGATTATAGTAAATCTATATAACTTCTTGGGAGGATGGTAATTTTAGCAATGCTAGTTCTTTTCAATCTGTGTGCAAGAAATATCTTTACATTTATTTGAATCTTCCATCTTTTTAAAGATTTACTTATCCATGCACACATGAACTGGGGTACAGGACAGACGTGCAGGGGGTCACCAGAGACAGAACAGGCACATCTACTGAAATACACTGCTGAGGGGAATAGTGGGAGAGACAGGAGAGGTCTGCCTTGCCATGCAGGTGAACTCCTTGGCTGGGGATCAAACTCGTGCTGCAGTGGTTGTGTATTACTTCATAGTGCTGTGTTTTAACCTATTGTACCACCAGGTATGGCCCCATTATCTACTTTTTTTTTTTTTAACAATGTCTTATATTGATTATTTTTGGTGTAAAGGTTTTTTTAACTTTATTCTTACTCTATATATATATATATATATATATATATATATGTTTTTATGAAATAGTATCTGGAATTGTTTCCCTAATTTTTTTCAATTCTACACTATTTCATTGTATATAGTGACTTAATTTTGTAGACTAGTTTTGTTACATGGTTCTTTCCTGAACTGAAGAGATTATTTCAAATAATTTATATTAGCAGTCTTGAGTGTTCTATTTATATTGTCCTGTCATATGCAAATAATGATAGTTGTACTTTTTTCCAGTGAGGATTTTTTTTTTAATTTGTCTTGCCTAACTGCTCTACTTAGTACTTCCAACACTGTGTTGAATAGTAGTAGTGAATATAGACACACTTGTAACTAATCTTAGTGGAAAACTTTCAGTGTTTTAACATTGAGAATGATGTTATCTGTTGGTTTGCAATATGTCAATAATTTTATTGAAGTATGAAATATCATCTACCCCAGTTTTTAGTTTCATGAATAATATAT
Organism: Condylura cristata; assembly: GCF_000260355.1. Taxonomy (NCBI): domain Eukaryota; kingdom Metazoa; phylum Chordata; class Mammalia; order Eulipotyphla; family Talpidae; genus Condylura; species Condylura cristata. The sequence continues at coordinate 60,908,630 of NW_004567110.1, read as the reverse complement.
TGATGCTGATTTTTTCAAAATGTTCTCTCTGAAGATATTGATATATTCATGTGATTTTTATCTTTCCTTTTATCGATATGATAAAATACATTGACTAATTCTTGGTTTTTGTGCCAGTTTTTTTTTTCCTTAAGTAAATACTATGGATAAATACGATGTATGGGCCATTCCTTGCATTGTTCAATTCATTCTGCTAAGGTTTATTTCAGGGTTTTTTACATTTATGTCCATCCGGGAAATTGGCTTGCAATTAAGTTTTTTTTGTGTGTGTGTCTGTGTGTGTGTGTGATATACTTGTTTTGGTTTTTGTATCTTGTGTTCAGAAATAGTCTTTCTTTCTCAATTTTTGGAAGAGTTTGAGAAAGATAGGTGTAAGCTTACCTTTTTTTTTTTAAGATTTATTTATTTATGCATACACAACTCGGGTACAGGGTACAGGTCAGAGGCTCAGGGGCTGTGAGAGAATTCACCAGAGATAGATTGGGGAGCAGAACAGGCAGATTGACAAAGTACACTGCTGAGGACAGAAGCAGGTGGGTCAGGTGACCATGTGGGTCACCTCTGGGTCCAGGAATCGAACTAGTGCTGAAGTGGCTTTAGGTTCTTAATGCTGTGCTTTAACATGCTGTGTCACCAGGGAGAGCCCGGCATAAGTTTATCTTTAAAGCGTTAATAGAAGTTATCATACAGTTATTGGGTTTTATTTTGGAAGAAATATTCAGTTATTGATGAAACTCCTCCCTTGGATTGGTCTGTCAGTTTTTCAATTTATTCCTGATTCAGTCTCAGCTATTGCATATATCTTTCATTTCTTGGTTATTCAACTTGCTTTCATTCAAATGTTTATAATAGCCTCTTATAATTTTCCATTTTTCTGTGATGTCTGCTGTAACTTATGTCATTTCTGATTTTGAGTTTTCTCCTTTTTTTTTCCTGTATGTGATTATGTTCTTTTATTTAAAAGAACAAGATTTTATGTTCATTAATATTTGGGAATGTCTTTGCAAATTTATATATACCTTGATTATTTCTGCTAATATTATCATGATTTCTTTGTTCTAATGGTATTTTGTTTATTCATCTTTTACTAGTTCATTAAGATGGGAGACTATTTTTTTTTTTTAACCTCATTCTAGTTTGCTGATGTTGACCTTTACCTCCAAATACCTCCCTTTTAGCTTATTTTTGTTGTGTTCCATAGATTCTGGTAGGTTGTAGCCTCATTTTTATTTGTTGCCAGGTATTCTTTAATTTATTCTTTTATTCCATATAAACCTTGTTGTCTCTACATTTATAGGTTTTTCCTGCATTCTTTTATTTTTGTGATTGATTTCTAGTTTGATACTAATGTGATCAAATAATGTAGTTGATTTGATTTCAGTCTTCATGAATTTGTTGACTTTTTTTTTTTTTTGTGATCTACCATGTGGTATTTCTGGATGTTATCCCATGTGTAATTGAGAAGAATATGTGCTCAATCTTTTGGGGGTGGATTGCCCTGTACATATATATGTATTAAACTCATGTGTTCTAATTTTTTTCTTTATTTTTTTTTGTTTTTCCTATATGACCATATAATTGGGGGTTTGAAGTTCCAAACCAGTAAGTGCTGTTGTCAATGTCTTTATAGATTTATTAATAGTTGTCTTACACATTTTGATGCTTCCTTTTGTTGGCTTGTATTTATTAAGTTGTAGTTTTTCTCATGTATTGTTTACTAATCATTATATACTATTATACCTGACTCTTGATGCCTTTTTTAGCTGGATGCCTATTTTATCTGCTTTAATTTTGGCTGTTTATATGGGATTATGTTTCACACATGTGCTTTAAACCTACTATATCTTTGCCATGCAAATGTGTCTGTAGAAACAGCAGGTAGTTGGCCTTGTATTCTAATCTAACTAGCTGCTACTTGTGCTTTTTGATTAGCAAATTCCATCCATTTATATTTAGGGTCATTATTGATATATTAGGGTCTGTCTGCCACTGCTATCTCATGTTTAGTTTTCTGATTCTGTTTCCTTTTACCATTTTTGTGATTCAACTTCAATTAAGAAAAGAAAGCTCTTTTCATCAGTTGTTTGTAAAATTTATGTAAATTTGTAAAATTCTTCACCTTGTCTTTCTTTTGAAAAGCCTTTATTTCTTACCCTGAAGGGGAGTCTTAAAGAATATAAATCTTGATTGTAGCTTTTATTTTGTTTGAATATGTCATTAATATGTCTACTCACTTGTCCAATTGCAGTAAAAAATTTCAGATGTAATCCTAATTGGGCAATCTCTATAGGTTATTGCTATTTCCTATAGTGATCTTCAATATTTATTTTTCTTGAGGTCTTGGAATTTTTACCACTATTTTGCCTTAATGTAGGTGGCACTACTTTTAGGTAAGTAGGTGTTCTTTTAGCTTCATGGACTCACATATCTTCTTCTTACCCCAAGTTTGTGATTTTTTCCCACTATTATTTCATAAAATAAGTTCTCTTTTATTTCTCTCTTTCCTCTCTGCCTGGAATACCTGTTATTTTTATGTTGCTTTCCAATGTAGTTAGGTATTCTTGAAGCATTTCTTTTTCTTTACTGTTATTCCTATTCTCTTTCTTCTTCCACCTGAGCTCTCTGTGCATTACCATGTTCAAGGTCTCTGTTTCAGTCTTTTATTTAGTCTGTTCTGCTTTCATGTCTTTCTCCAATTTCTTGTTATTTCCTCTATTGTTCTGGTTACATCTCACATCTCTATTATTTCTTGCTTAAAATTTTTATTTCTACATCATGTCCTTAATTTCATTTTCTCAGTATATTCATTTATTTATTTATTTTTGTAATTTTATTTTCTTGTATAGCTTTTGTTCAACTTTTCTGTTTCTTTGAATTAGTTTTTCAGTTTAATTCTATATGTGATATGATAAAGAGCTTGCATGTCTTCAGGTTGGATTGCTTTCTTCTCATGCTGACATAAGGAATTAAGATTTTTCTTTTGTACTTTTCTGTTTACTCATTTTGTTGCTATGGAGTTTGCTTTGGTTTCTTAAGTGCATTTTGCAGTAACAGAGGATTGCAGAACCTCTACTTTTCTGGCACTTGATGCAGTTTTCTCTTATTTTCAGCTTTTCCTGACTTTTAATGATTTTCAGGTGTTTGGCTTTTCTAGGCTTTTTATGCTATCTTTTGGAGAGATGTATTCCTATAACTAGGGATGTTGGAAGGACCAATTTTTGTTGAGGGATGGAATGGGGATTGTTTCATGCTTGGTGCAATATTGATTCTCTCTGTGATTCTAGACCCTAGTCATTGTGCTTTATGTACTATCATCATGATTCACAAAGTCAGTAGAAATCCTAATATGTAGGGGAGATAGAGTTCAATCCATGCTCTCTTTATTCTTTTCACTTGTGACCAGTCTGCTGGTTACATACCATCTCTTTAACACATACCTCCCCTCAGTAAATGTGCCCCCATACCACCCTGTTCCATGGCCACTAGTCAGATGGGAGCACAGTTCAGAAGTTTACACAGTAGATTCCCCCTCTAGACCATAGCTTCCTACAACTCTGTTCACACCATTTTGTTGAATGGAATTGAATCTTATCAGTGTTCTTTCTGGTACAGTTTTTGCTAGTCTCTAATACCCAAGAAGTGTTTTATTCCCCCCCCACCCCCTCAATTGTGGGATCTTCTAGGTTTAGTTGACCTTCCAGTTAACTTTCAGAATCTTGTTCCAGAAGTGAAGCAGAGAATCTCTTCTACTACCATCATTATTTCAATCTGTTTAGAGCTAATTAGACACATCATGGGTTCTAGTTGAGGAGTTGAAACATCTTACTTATTAAGCCCTTAGGAGAGATAGCAGTCATTAGTGATTTCAGTTATGATACTTAAGAAATTCTACCCTTTATAGTGTATATATGTATATAAAAGTGTGTGTTTGTGTGTTCACACATACCCAAAGACTCTGCATGTCTTAATACTCAGAAGCACTTGGATACTATCAAATAGGTACTATATATAGTAAATAACAATTTACTTGAGATATATTTTATATACCATCAATTTGCCCTTTGAAATGTATAATTCAATATTTTTAGCGTGTTATACAGCTGTGCAATCATCTCTACTATATAATTTAGAAAGAATTCATCAGAACAACACATATAGTTAGCAAAATGCTAGTCTTTGACCATCTCACAATATCTGATAATAATAATAATAATAATAATAATAATAATAATAATAAAATAATAATAATACTTTAAAATAATTTCTATTAGACCAAGTAAAATCTAAGATAAATTTCCACAAACATTTGGTTTAATAGCAGGGCTCACATTCAGGCAAGCCTGAGATTGTTTCATGCCATCTTTTCTGTGAATTAAGTAGGCCCCAATGAAAACTTTCTCTGAGAAGCTGAGGGAAGTCATTTCAAGAACAGGTAAAATTGTTCATGTTTGGAATATGGAATTTAGTCAGATTAGTAAATCCTGGACATATCATGATACACAAGGATACTATGATGTAAAAGAATAAAATTTCTTTAAAGATCTGCAAAATGTCAGCATATTTATGATGAAAGGCTAAAGATGGTAGACTAATATAAAATAAACTGTAACCAAATCTTAGAAAGTTCATGTTCCCTGTGGGAATTTAGGCTTTACTATGGAGGTGGTCAAGAACAATTAGGCAATATTAAATCATAAAGAGAAATGATTAATATGTATTATAGAAAGGTCATTCTGGCAAAATGTTAGAAGATGAATTTGAAACAATTTGAGGATAATTAAAACAGACCAATCATAGAAATTTTCTTATAAGCAAAGCAATTATTGTTAAGGTCTAAGTAATTATTTTTCTATTCAATATTAAAAGAAAAATGAGATAAAAATATGGACAGAAGAAGCATTTTGTACTAGGGTGATGTATATCATGTGGAAAAATCTAAGTTGGAAATAACCTGAAGGAGGTATCCAAATATTAACTCATTTTGTAATAAACAAATATTATTAAAACTTGAATAAAATTTTTTAAATATTCAGATATGTGAAAAATAGCAGTCTCAGATGAAACACAGATTCTATTACTAATTTTTAATTTATTTATGATTATTTCAGGTAACATTTGGTTACTCCCACCAGACATTGCCACCACAGTGTATCCAAAACCATATCTCCCATAGAGCACATCAAAGTCTAGTATGCTTCCTTCCTTTTTTGTTCTTACCTCTTCTTTAACATTTTCTTTTTTTTAATGTGTTTTATTAGTGTTTACTTATATATGACTAATGTATTATGACTTTTTGAGTTTTGTCTTGATATTTTCTAGAAAAATTGAGGGTGATCAAAGGAAGGGGATAAAAAAGCACAGACAGTGTCAATATGTACGTATACAGAAATAGAAATTTGTATAAAGAAATATGGAGGAAGCTCATGGAACAAGGCTATCTAGTCATCTAAATGTTCATTGAAAGTCATTATCACGTGACTGAAAATGGATATAGTTTTTAGGAAGTCTTTGTGAATGACAGTGAAGTCAATTTTGGTGGCATATTGCAGAAAATATAAAATTTGCATTTGTGCTTATGGCACTTCCATTCATTTTATATTTATTTGTACTCATAAATATTTTCTGTGAAAAAATCAGAGGACAATTCATGTAAATGTGCAAGTTAAAATGTTATGAACAACTCTGATTTTACCTTAATATTCAGAATAAAACAAGTAATGTTGTACAAAAATAAGATTTTTCTTTCTCTTGGGTGCCTTAAGTAAAAGTAAATTAGAGAACATTCCGAGTGATGAACAAGATCACATATTCAAAGTCAACAATTCATCAAACATATCATGCAAAATGATCAAATGAGATTTGTTCCAGGGATACATGTATTTTTTAAAATCTGAAAACTGATCAATTTAATTCACTACAACAAAAGGAGGAAAGAAAAAAAATGATGTGATCATATCAATAGATATAGAACATCTGATAAAATTCAATCTTCACTTTTTTTTTTAAGATTTATTTATTTATGCATACAGAACTGGGGTACAGGCCAAAGGTGTGGTGGTGGTGAGAAGATTCTCCAGAGACAGAGCAGGGAGCAGAACAGGCATATGGAGAAAATACACTGCTGAGGGGAGCAGCAGGTGAGTCAGGAGAGGTCTGCTAAGTCATGCTTAGTACCTTGGAGCTGGGGATTGAACTCACACTGAAGAGGCTGCTTCTTGCTTGCATACAGTGGTGTGCTTTACCCTTTGGGCCACTAGGGAGGGCCCCCACTTAAAAAAATAAATAAATAAAAGGGAGAGATATCAAGCAATACAAAACATAATAAGAATCATATATGGGAAGCCCAAAGCTAACATCATACTCAGTAGAAAGGATTGAAAAACTTTTCCTTTAAAATCAGATTCAAGACAAGATTTACATTAGGTGTCCTAGTTAGAACAATTAGACAGGGGAAAAAATCCAAATTGTAAAAGAAAAGGCAAAACTATTATTACTTGAAGATCACATGATGATATTTAAAGTAAACCATAACAACTCCAATAAATTAATTTAAATTACAAATCAATACAGCAAAATGGCAAATTACAAAACCAATGTACAAAAATCAGTTGTGTTCTTATATGAAAATAATAAACTAGAAGAGAAAAAAAAATGACATTAAAAAGAATGGAAAACCTGGGAGTAAGTTTAAAAGGATGGTAAAGGACAATCCCTTACAATGAAAATTATAATACATTGTGAAATGAAATGGAAGTTAAAAGTATATCAAAAGTTATTTCCTAGTGCCCTTCCTGGTGGCACAGCAGGTTAAGGCACAGCACTAAGAAGATAAAGCCACTTCACCATGAGTTTGATCCCTGACCAGAGGTGATCTACATGGTGCTGTGGACCTCTCCTGACCTGCCCACTGCTCCCCTAGCAGTGCATTTCAGCAGATCTGCCTGTTCTGCTCCCCATTCTGTCTCTGGTGAATCCTCTCACCACCTCTGCACCTTTGGCTCTGTACGATGAGGAAACTAATCCCATTCACGAGGGCCCCCGCCCTGAGGACCTGATTATTTCCAAAATATCCTACCTCCATATAACTGCCTATTAATATGAATTTACCTCCAAAAGCAGGTGAAAAAAAATAAAGAAAAGAAAATAAATTTATACTATGTGACTATTTTTTTTTCCATAGTACAAGAAATATTTACATGGGCCTGTTGGTGATGCATAGAAGTGGTTAGTTAGCTCTCTCCCCTTTTTCATTGCTTTACTTATTTTATTTTTGGTGTTGCTAATTTTTATGACTTCTCTATAGATCTTGAATATCAGGCCTTTTCAGATATATTCTCTTCCACTAATTAAGACAACTTTTGTTTTAATTAATATTTAGTTTCTTCATAAAAGTGGTCAAAACCTCATCATTTGAGAATATAATGTCAGCATTCTACAACACAAAAAAGTATTCTCACAAGAAAATCTACCATCCTGGGACAATGAGACTTCATTGGAATACAGGGGATCAAGGAAAAAATAACAACAGAAACACATCAAAACAAAAATAACCAGACTGCTATAAATGAGAGACATTCTGTAGGGGAGGGGAGGGAAAAGAATCAAAAAGAGGGTGGGAAGAGCACAGAGGGACTGTGGTAATGATGCATGGGTGAATTGGTGGTGGGAATACCCTGAGGACTGTATCTGAGAAAAGAAAGCTAATACTATAAACAAATAGATAAAAATGTTAAAGTGGGAAGGAGATGACATCAGATGCTGAAACTAATATGTTGAGCATAGAATAATTAAACTAAGAGTGAGAAGATAAAGACAAACATAAAAGCTAACCTGTAAAAGTTGACTCCAGAACTGAAGTAAGAGGGAGGGGGGAGGAGAGAAGGAGGAGGATGTAGGGCAGAGGATGGAGGGTGGGGAGGGGTAAAAACATAGAGGGAAGGGAGAGCCATGGTCTACAGGGGAACTGTGAGGGTAAACTGTAGGGATATAGTGTACTAAGGTAGGGATACATGGTGGGGTTATCTACATATTACTGAAAATAAAAATAAATTAGCTAATTAATAAATTTTAGGGACTAAAGGAAGATTTATAGAAAAACTAGTTTTAGATGGATCTGGCCAAGATGAAATAATCTCATAGACAACTGGAATATCTCCTGATACTCTTTTTAAATTATTTTCATAATTTCAACATCTTTCTAATGCACTCAAAGCATTTCCACTGCCTTCACATCTCTGGTCCAAAAGAAGCAGCTGCCAAAGTAATGCACTATAGAAAACTTAATGAAAAATATATTCTTCCCATAAGTATACCATTTCATGAGAGATTAAGAAATGCTTTTTAATAAATTGGAAAAAGCATGCATTTTGGACTTAAATCATTTTCATAATGAGTTCCTTGTGCATACTAATTAACAAGTTATTTATTTAAGCTTCAGTTCATATTTAGGGGTCATATGATTTGGGGAGGGTTTCACATGAATATATTTATTCAAACATTCCTCAGGTTTATAGATTCTTTGGAACAGAAGTCCATTTTCATATAGAGTTTGTAACAGATAAAGTAGTCATGTGCTATAATTTTGCATACAATACAATAGTGACTGAAAAACAATATATAGTAATTATACATACATATATATGTATGTATATAGTAAATATATAGTGTTTTATATATCCTGTTATTATTAAGGAGTGTCTGATGAGTCATTGTATCATGTGTACACATAACAAGAGGGAAATATCCACCTAGAGATTATAAAAGGCATTTTTGAACTATTGCTAAGTTATCTTTAGTTTTTTATAAATACATAAAACCACTGTATACAAATAGATGACTCAACTTAAAGAATTGAATGTTACCTGCATATTAAAGATATTTAGGAACAATTAAATCTCTATTCACATTATATTATTCTCTACAATCCTCATAGATTTAGTGCTGCCTATCTGAAAATTTAAGCTTTTTTTCTTTTTTTTTTTCCTGAGCAGAAGCCAGGATATATTTTTTTAAACATGTAAATACTGTAAGAGTCTTAAACATTCATACACAAACATACATACACTGTAGTGTAAAAGCTAAAGTTAGTTAGTTGATAAAGGACTATAATGGTAGACTTGGCTTATAAATATATATATAAAGAGGTGTGAACTTATTTTTCTAAAACATATTTTGTGTTGTAAACCAACATTACCTGTTTTTTTTAAAGATTTGTTTATTTATGCATACAGAACTGGGGTACAGGCCAGAGGTGCAGGGGCAGCGAGAGGCCTCACCAGAGACAGAGTGGGAGAGCAGAATAGGCAGATGGATGAAGTACACTGCTAAGGGGAGCAGCAGGCGGGTCAGGAGAGGTCTGCCACGCCATGTGCTCACCTCCGAGGCAGGCGGGAATCAAACTCATGCTGAGGTGGCTTTAGCTTCTCAGTGCTGTGCTTTAACCTGCTGCACCACCAGGGAGGGCCCCAACATTACCTTTTTAAAGATAAATTTTAAAAGGCTACTTTCTCCTAAATCTATTAACTAACATGTAATTGACAATCATTTGTCTGTCTTTTGAGGTAAAGCCATTTCCCTAGAGTACAGGTTTGTTGATTAAGGTCTTATCTTTTTCTTTCCTTGCATAAATGATAGTATTAGAAATTGCATTTTCTATACTATATTTCAATTTTTTAAGTTCTAAATGAAAAATCTAGTAAGTCTATCACTTGTTGTCCCTCGACTATTACATCATCTAGTCAATCCACATACTTCTCCCCCACTCCCACCCTGCCTTTCAGAGTAATTTTCATTCTTTTGTTTAATATTTTCCAGTATATTTAGTTTCATTTTGTCTGAAGTCAGTACAAATATGAATTTTAAATGGTGTATCTTAAAATAATAATTATGTTTATTTACTACTTTCCAACATTTAAATATATTGATATATGTAAAATACTCAGTGCTTGAGTCAATAGGGACACTGAGGATGATTGCTAACTAAAAAAAAAAAAAAAAAATCTACAAAATCTACAATCAGTGACATTACACAAGGGTCATGTCTAACCCCAGTGTTGCCTTATTGGTAGCCACTGCCCAGTTGACCAGCAGGGATACTTGTGATACTAAGCAATTAGGATGCAGATGAATTTGTGAATAGTCTAAGTGGGAAAAAAAAAGGACTGATTCCCCTTCATGATGTTTTCTTGCAATAAGTCATTAAAGGAAATGTTTTAAAAGACCAAATTAACATCAAAAGAGTGTGAACTCTAATCTTTATTGAAATAAGAATGGCTGACACCATATGCATCACCCAAATGCTTGGACTCCACTCTCCTGAACTTAACATCTATTTATTTCTAT